>NC_052022.1:3414021-3591521 GCF_015832195.1 Motacilla alba alba
AAGTCTGAATATTTCATTTCAGGATTCTTTTCACTTGCTTAATCATTTGTTGTATGTTTATGTCTGCTTTTGTTTTTATAACACATGGCACCAAACAAGTTCAAGTAGATGGCTTAATCAAGTGAAAAGGACTCTTCCTCAAAAAAAGAAACCAAAGCAAAACCAACACAGATATATTATGAGAGTCAAAGGGAAAAAAAGAAAAGCTCTAAGAAACCAACATTTTCAGTTATTAATAGTCAGTTTCTTCAAGTTTTTTAACTGCTTTTCACATCAACAACTCCAAAGAGTAAATTCCTACAAAGTTCTTAAATCAACACGGACATTGCCTCTGTACTGTACCATATGAGAACTGGGACACATTTTGGTTTGTCAAAGCTGCATCTAATACTTTCTGGACTCAACCCTTTCTTTTTCTATCCTCCTACCATTTCCACCAGCTCTTTAATGTATTCCCATTGCCAAAATTTGCATGTGTGCAATCACAGTGCAAGGAGGCATCACACGGGGATCTCCCATCCTCTCCACACAGGCAAAACAAAATGAATCCAGAAAAGTTCACACTTCCAGACTGCAGCTACGGAGGAACCGCTGAGAATCTGGGACTTGTTTCGGCCTAATTTACAAAGATATTGTGCTAAAACTGATAAAACACTGCCCGATGAGGAACTGGGTTTGGAGCTGACTGCCTGACCACGGGGGAGGAGAGCTGTGAGCTGTTTGAGCATCCCCCAAGAAAAGCCATCGGAACAATCCCATAAACAATTGAGCGAGGCGGGCCTTGGACGCGATGACGCGCTGGGCAAGAGCCTTGAAGTCAATGGGAGGCTTGGCACCAGTTTTAATTAGGCCAGGATTTCATCCAGTGAGCTTTGGGCTCTTAGCAGCCCATTGGGAAAGGGGCCAAGCTCAGGAAGAAAGAGGCTGACCAGCAGGAAGAGGAAGCTCCCGGATTTCCCCACAGCAGCAGCAGCTTCCTTTCTCCTGGCGCTCAGAAAGCGACGAACCTCATGTGTTGGCTCAGCGCGAGCGGCCGTGGGACCCAAACCACAACAAACAAACCCAGGCACCAATCCTTTTTTCCTCCTCTGCATGATATCGGGAGGGAGATGTTCATAGAGAGCCAGCGTAGGAGAGGGGCTTTGCCAAGATTGTCTGTAGACACTCAAACTAGAAAGCAGAAAAGCAGTCAAGCGACCTATCGAAGCAATGGGAATTGGTATGGAAATATTCAGGAGTTATTTATCCACAATTAAAAAAAAAAATACACCTCACAGAGTCACACCTACAGAACAGACACTGGAAGGGTACTTGTTCTTCCCAGGTTTAACTCCTTTTTTCTCCTAGAGTTACTGCTGAATGCTGAATTTTGAATTTCAGTAGCTCCTGAGTTAATACTGAAGTAAATGCATTTACTTCCCTAACGCAGCTCCTGAACGCAGGGAAATGTTCCTAAATAGTGAAAGAAAACAAAACTTGCTGAAAACACAGAGGGCAAGCTTATCAGAAGCAAAAGGTAAAAGAACCGCTAATTAGGTTTACCAAGAATCGTTAAGTAGGTTTACAAGAACAAATTGATCGGTAAGTTAAAAAGAGAGAGCAAACTAGGAAGACTCCTTTGGTGTTGGGATTAATTCAGTGCCTCCTACAGTCAAAAAGTTCTTTGCTCTAATCACTGTGTGCGTCCAGGTTGTGCACTGGAGGCTGCAGCCCTCCCTCCACTGCCCATGGCATTAAATCATTATCCATAGTTTGGCAAACACCTTTACCCTCAAGGTTGCTTAAATGACTAAGAAAAGATTGTCCCTGTTTAATTGTCATTGGATATTTAAGGATATATCACTACTACCACCTAAGATTTTTTAGGGCACAGGCAAAGCACTATCTTAAGTTTTACTCCTCACTAAAAGCACTCCATCAGACCAGGGGAAGTCTGAAGAAGCTGAGAGACCAGAATGAAATCAGAAAAATAATGTATTATAAGCAAAGTAAATTTCCATGTACTCACGGCTAACTCCACACATGGGGCATACAGCACTTCAGCACAGTAAGAATTATTCAAGAGTGAGATAAAGCAGTAGAGACTTGCTGCCTTAAGTTGTCCAAAAACCCTGGGAACAACTCCCATAAAAGTTTACCAGTGGAAACTCTTGTTGAGTTCATGCCTAGAAATGAAGCTAATGTCCATATCCTTCAAGAAGAGTCATATCACTGTTTGTTTGAAGACCTTTAACCGCTTTGTAGGGATTAAATTAATCTTTAAGGACATATGTTATTTTAATATCACAACAACCCTCCTGGAAAAACTAAAAGCAGATCATCTATTTATATATTGTAAATATATATAAACCTACATCTATAGGTGCATGTACACTTATATACCTAAACTGATTCCCAGCAAGCAGATACCTGCTGCTGCTTTTCCCTTCAATTTACCTCTGAAAATATCCGGCACCATTGGAGCCAGAGGTCATAAGGACATGCAAGCAAAAAGCAAAACCTAAGTCTTTTGAGCTAACCAGAAGACCTAAATCCTTTCTTGTCCATGTGGGATAAAAACACATCAAAGAGCACATGTCAAAGGAGATGACGTAAGTCATCTCCATTATTGGCATTTTATGGAACAGCAAAAGCAGCCCTAAGTAAACAAGAGGCTGGCAGAAACAAGTTAATTTAATAGAGGTGTCATTTTTGAAGATGAGCACTTGTACTCGAGACAGACATATTAGGGAATTTTTCCAAGCATGAGCAGTTCACCAATAACTAATGCAGTGCCCTTCGCAGATTCCACTGGATCTGAAAACTATTTTTCTCAAAAGCCACTTTCTTGCCTACTGTTTTAATTTCTCTGGCTGCACCAAATACACAGACAGGCAATCTTTTTTTTTGGTGGAAAAACATCTACCAGTGCTTTAGTTCAAGTTTCTAAGACATCACAGACCTTCACAACCCCAAAATTTTAGCATTTCACCTGCAAGAACTACCTTCACCAGTATCTCCTATTTGAGGAGGAAAATTTTAAGAATTTTCAGCAAGACAGATTCTTGCACAAAATAAATATGTACATAAAATAAATGCAGAGAATAAATATCAACAGAAATCACTGGGATAAATCCATGTGTTTACAGGGAAAGTGTCTCAGGTATCTCACCACTGAAATCAGGGTATGAACCAAGTGCTGCCCTTCAAGGTTTGCAAGGATTTCCCTTAACTGCTTTGAACCTTATCTGCCCTGCCCTATTTCACCACAAACCTTGATGTTGTAAGAGGAAGTTTCTTATCTTCTCCTCTTTTCTTTTAAAGACAGTCTAAAAATCAGATTTTTTTTCCTTTTTGCAGCAAAAAGAAGCAGATCAAATATTTTAATTACTCTTGGGTCGTTTGCGCTCATATAATTTCATACCCACATATCTTCAATATTTATAGCAGACACTGAAAAGATTTAACATATGTAGTGATTTTCACCAAGTAACTCCACACTCTCCCTGAATACAAAGATCTAATTTGTCACCATTTGTACAACCCGCTAAAAATCCAGCTAGCAATTCATGTGAACAAGTTTCTCCTCTAAGGTTCTAATTAAAACACAAATGCCTTGCACACTTCAAATTGTGATATCCTGTACATGTGTTTTAACTACAGCCTGAGCAGAGGGAAGGGTTTGTAGATAAGATTTATTCTCATATCTGAAGAACATCTACGTAATTAGATGAACACAATAAAATATATATTTTTAAGAAACTCCAAAATAACAACTCTACTAAGAAACACATAAAATAGAAATAAAACGTTTAAGAAGTAACAACAACAGTTTTTGAGATCAAAAATAAAGACAAACTCAGGACTAAAGAAAAATACTATTTACAGGACAGGAATTGCTTGTGTTTTAAAGGAAAGTTCATGTTCTTTGGAGAATACCAAGAGGAGTTTTTCAGAAAAGAATCCATAAAACAGGAAATTCGCCGTAAAATTGGAACAGTACCTGACAGGGGATCTAGAGGCTGTTTTACAGAGACTGAGTGTGCTTGCTGGTGCAGTGAATTAAAAAATAAATAAATAAAAAAGTTATGATTATGACACATAAGGGATAGAAATGGCCTCAAAATCAGAGTTATTGAGGAAAAAAAATGTAAGTAACACATCCCCATCACTTTGAGAGCCTGTCATGTTAATGAGAGGTCAAAGCAGTCGCATTTGGGTACTTGCATTTTTTTGTGGATATATTGACACTGCAAGCTGTCTACGGAAATCTTCCACCAAAGGCCACATTTGCCCTCTGTTGCCCACAAATAAGTCCAGCGGAATTCAAGAGGAGTTGTGTGCACGCATAGCTGGCCCCAAAATCTATTCCTTAAGTTGCTGAAAATCTCCCTGGAACGAAACAAAAGTGATAATAGGAACAGAATATAATAAAATAACTGCTCTCTCTGGAGACCCCAAGACCACATCCTTTGTTTCTCTGAAACATTCCTTGGTAACTTTTCAGCTCTCTCTCTTTTTATTGCCCAAACACTGCAGTATTCCTGTCCTCCTCATCGTCATCTTGGGTTTTTATCACCGTTCTGCAATTTGTCAGTAACCTCTGTATCTTAAAAAGCAGACCCAAAGCTTTCTCCAGGCCCTCTTTGAGAAAGTGAAGATAGATGTGAGGAGGAGACGTGTTTGACAAACCGACGCTCAGCAACAATTCCTTGGAAATATGGACGATGTCTTTTTCCTCGCTGCTTCTATTTTCTGTTTTATCAAAAACTATGATTCATAATTTCTGGAAACTGGGGCCAAGTGGGGTGAAAGGAATCATAAATATCCTAAAAATATATATATGCCTTCAGCCTGTCACTGATGCACTGTTCAGCATGGCTCAAACTACGGGATTTCTCAGGGATGCCTCACATTTTCACTGGATAGCAAGGAGTGTGTTAGCTAAGACCTGCCAGGAATATTTGCTTATTTGAAGTTGGACTAAAAGTGCAATTCTTAGCACAAATAAATAATGCTACTCAGCCTTACGCAAGTTATCTGCTGTGCCCCTGATTTTGCAAATTCTTGATTGTATTGAGTAATGCTCAGTACATATTAATATTTCTACATACTAAAATCAGACAAAATTCTCCAAATGCAGTTTTACTAGACATAAATCATTTTACTCTTTCCTTTAAAACACAGGCTAGGTGAAATTCATCTTAGGGAAAAAAAAGAATGGTAAGAACTAGTTAAGTACTGGAATCAGTTTGTGTAATCTGGCCATATTTGTAGCTTCTATTTTTCTGGGAAGGAGGTCTCAAATGGTGTCAGTGCATTTCTTCTATCCTCTAGTCCTAAGGGAAAGTTGACCTTATTTTCATTTTCCCACTCTCCCAAGCCTTTGGTTTGCTGCAGAATTCCAGGAAGAACTTCCTGCAGGAGAACAATATCTGGCACCCATCGAGCTGACTAAGTGAAGGAGCAGTATACTAAAGGGGAGGTCAGCTCCAAGTAAATAAGGTAAATCACTGTTATCCTGGGTATGAGACCTCTGAGGCAGAGCTGCAACACCTTTCAGGAAGCTGGGAAGAGCGTGCTGAAGGCTGCTGCTCTCCTGGAAACAGTAAATGAACAGAGGGTCATTCTGTCATAAATCCAGTTGCACTTTAGTGCACATCTTTATCCTATTAAAAAGAAAGCATCAGAAATGTTTGCACTGAACTTCAGGCTTGAGAGAGAGAAGCTTTGCCTGACTTCATTTGTTTTAGGGCTCTTTTTTAGATATTTCGTTAATATTTTTAGTTAATATAGGTACTTTTTGGCGCTATATGGGCACGATCAAAACAACATTAGCAGCAAAATTGCCAAGAGCTGTTGGCATATCCCCTCAGAGTTTAAGTATTAACATAGATGCATTTTCACAGAGTCACGGAAAGACTTGGTTTGGAAGGGACCTCAAAGATCATCTCATTCCAAACCCTTGCCATGGGCAGGGACACCTTCCACTAGACCAGGTTGCTCAGGGCTTGGTCTACAGCAAAAGTCTAGGTCAGGGCAGCAAGAGAAAGTCTCCAACTCTCAGCAGTGAATCCACACTCAGAGTGGCTTTGCCTTAGTTTCTCACAAGCACTGACTTAAAAAAAGAAAAAGAAAAAATATGATGGAATTCAGACTGGAAGATTAATTTATTCTACCTAGAGTACAAATTGAAGATGGAGTGATTTTCCTGCAGCTGGCATCTTGCTTGAAACACATTCATTATTTACCTGCCCAGGTCTAGCCACAAAGAAAGAACAGAACAAGAATTGTAGGAGAAAACATAAGAAGAAATTAACAGTCTTCTTGAAATTCCACCAGAGCAGTTCCGCAAACCCACAGCAGCACAAGCGCAGAGCACAGCGGTGGGCTCCATTCCCACATGAGTGGGTCAGGACACCAAACCTGGCTGCACCAACCCTGTCCCTTAACCTCCTCTTTCCCAACTTCGGTCCAAACCCCTAACCTAGATCTGAGAAGCATTTCCTGATGAAACAGAGACACCAGCTCCTTTCCACCAAAGCCTTGTGCCAGGAGTGGCTCAACACATCCTTTAAAGGTATCTCTTTATAAATCCTTATCTCTGGAGTTCCATGAGCTGCAATCACAGGAGGGTGGGAAAGCACATCAGAAAGCTGTCACTCTGCCCACTGGCCACACTCACATAACCCTGCCAGGTGACTCCACTGGCTCTGTGGAAAAGTGTGGACAGCACACATGATCTCTATTCAGGGTGGCCATTTCCTATTCACATTTCTGTTCTGGCAAGTAAACTGTGACCACAGTCACTGGACACACACGAGCCTACAGTATTCCCTGATCATTTTGGCTCTCTCCTTTATTAACTCAGTCCCTATCCAACCCAAGAGTGGGTTTGGTGCAGCAGAACATTCCTAGTAAACACCCACATCCCATTCAAAACCACTTTCAGCGTTGATACTATTCTTGAAGTCTGTGGTTAATCTGGACTCTAATTTCAATGCTTTTGCAGCAGCTGAGAATCCATTGCCTTAAAGTGTAAAACCAGAAAGGATTAAATGAAATTTAAAAAACAGAGCCTCTTCTTTGAGGCAAACAGGCATATGGTTTAAAATATTTCAGAATTCTAGCTGTACCTGTGAAACATAAGCCTAAGCAGATCACAAGCCTGGGTGCTACTTAACTAGACTAGTGCAAAAGCCTCAGTGCACTTAAATTAGAAGACTTTTAGGGGAACACATTCCTTTGAGTTGACATTGGCAATCAGATTAAGACACATGGCATCCACGGGGCCATTATCCCAAACTCAGTTTGGGAGGGTACAAGTGATCTGCAGAGAGCAGTTGCCCTTGAGATGAAGGGAGCAGCGAGGCAAAATAGACGGATGTATAACAACCACATGTTTCTTGAGGGAAAAGCAGGCTCTGGCAGAGCTCCAGCAAGGGTACAGCAGGCAGCTGTGTCTTGCTCTAAAAATGCAGCAACCACCTTCTAGAAGAGGATGAAAAGGGGCTTCTTCCCTGGGTAGAACTCCTCGTACTCCGCAGTTGTGTCTCCAGTGCAACTTTACACCGATGCTTTATTATTCTCACTAGGGAGGAGCACGTTTCTGTAAATGCATTAGAAGTGTAAATATATTAATGCAATACTTTCTCCCAATTAAATAATTTATACACTCCCTTTATAAGCGAAGCATGAAAGAATATGTGGCTTTCTGCTAATATTTGAAATGGCAGTGGTTCAAGCAGTGCCACTTTGGGGAGTCGACAAGTTGTAGGTAAAACAGGAGTGGTACACTCAGCAGCACTCATGTTATCCAGGATCCCTGTCTTTTGCTGCACTATTACATGAACCTGTAGTACACCAGTGAAAAATAAACATCTAAAACACATGCTACATTTTTAGTGCTTTCCCCCTAAATAGGAAAAAGAGAGATATTCCATGGTGCAACATTAAAAACTTTTTTTTCTTTTCCCCTCCAACTTTTGTGAAAACCTGCAGGTCAGACCTCTACAACAGTTCTCCCCAGGCAGGCAAAATCACTTCCTGTCTCTTTTCCCATGAATTTTGTTGCAATTTGCAGGACTTTGTGGGAAATTTGCCACAATTTGTGGGATGCTTCGATCCTCTGGGGGAGTTTGCTGTTGTGTACTGCTGCAGCCTGAAGATTTTGCTGAGATGTAGATTTTATGTGGTGTGATTTAAACACAGAACTCCACATGAGGATAGAGGATGGCATCGGTTCAATCCAGATCACTGGGTACAAAATATTGCTCCACACTCACAAAGGTTTAAAATCAGCTGGGCAATCAGGAGCCCCATGCATGAGCCACAGGTCAAGAATGACTAAGGAAAAAGAAAAGTGAATCTTCTCCACCAGAAAATTACAGCTCAGAAACAGGGGAAAAGCTTGAAAGGAAAAACGCCTCAAAACTAAACAAAACAAAAAATCACAACAAATATATATAGATATATATATATATATATAATTGAGAAAAGAGTTAATGCTTTGATCTCACTTTTTTCTGCCTTTGACAAGAAAAAAAAAACAGCTGCTCTCCATCTCCCAGGTAGCGATGAGTAAATACTGCAAATTTTTAGCTCCATGTGATTTCTAAATGGTACAAGAGGAAGAAGTGGCCCTTTCTGACAGAGTTGGGATTCTAAGGTAATCCTTAAATATTAAAAAAAAAAAAAAAAAAAAAAAAAAAAGAGGCGGATGGGTTAGACAGAAGTGATGAAATGACAACAGAAAAACCCAATGCAGTAATATTGAGGACAGGGGGACTGTCAATTCACCAGGCACTCGTGTGCACAGGCACTGATCAGTGCAAGTGCTTGTGAGCAGAAGATAAAGGGAAAGGGCAGAGGCTGAAATGAGGAGTGGCAGGGAATGACCCTCCAGGAACACATTTCATTTCCCTCTGAACTCCACTGCTTCAACAACCCTTTAGTTAATATTTGCTCAGGTCAAATGTACCAATACCACCATGTAGAGACAGGACTTTTTAACTCCATTCTTTCGGAACCTTAAAAACATACTTGGCTTCCTGGAATGATGCTGGCATTTCATTTTCAGAAAGCAGAAATTTATCATCCCCACTGGTTCCTCTATTTCCAAGTATCATGAGAAAAGTAGAAGTGCCCAGTGATTTCTAGTACATACCAAGGACTTTGCCAGTCATAAACCACTAGACTTCCCCACATCAAGTCCTGGATTACAGTAGTTTTGTGACAGACCTACATTTATTCAAGATATTAAGACAATTTGAACCTAAAAGGCAATCTGCTTATAAATGGAATTTTAAATCCTTTTGTTTCTTCACTTCTGGGATGATTTCTCTTACTCCAGAGAGATTGACAATAAAACACTGCTTCACACTGTAGAACCTGCTTCACATTGTGGATTAAAGGAGAGCACTTTCCTTGGAACAGGGATATCTGTTTTCCAGGCACCATCAGATGGGAAAGCTGAGCCCCTCACCTCTGTTTGAGGGAGTTGATGTGATGAGCTCTAACCACCATAGGTGTTGGCAGAGGCAATTCCAAAAACCACTGTCCATGCACCATGCTGGGATTAAATTATTTCTACAGGTGGGACAGAAATACAGTTCAGACCTTCACAGCATTTGCTCTATGTAAATTATCCAGCTCAAATTTCTCATCATCCAAATAAGTTTGGAAACTGCAAAGTTCTATGGCTTTTATTTGATGAGCACTTTGGCAATGAGGACTCAACTCAAGTTTGAGGAAAGGCCCCTCTGCCTCACGAGAAGCCACACAAGGCCTACACCTCACATTCACTTTTAAACTTGTTTTTTTTTGATTATTATTATTTTATTTTACTACTGCTATACAGAGTACTCCTACATTGCATGCTTTTTTCTCCCCATCTACAGGAAAAGGCACTGATCTTGTACTTAACGAGACAGACAGTTAATAATTCATGTGCTCACGTTAAACCAGGTAATGCCATAAAATGGTGGAACCTGCTTTTTAGTTAATTTTTAAATAGGCCTTCTGAATGCTGAGGGGACTGCGAGCACCTCAACAGTATGTAATATTAACACACAGAAAGCTACATTTATATAACATTTATGTGACAAATCAACAAAAGCACAAAAATTCAGGAGGCAAATGCTCCATCCATAGCTTGTTCATGGGCTTTTTGCTACACACACACACATAGGAACCAGACAGAGCTGTGAAACCCATGAGGCACAGCAGAGCAAAGCAGGGCATGACTGGCTTGTCCCCTGCTTCATCTGCACTTACACACTTGGGTCAGGCACTTCAGAGACAACAAATTTTGTTGCATTATTAAAAAAAAAATCCTCACCATAAAAAAATTCAACATACCATGGATATGCTTCCTACAAACCAGATCATAACACCCTCTAGGAAATTCATCCAATGGTCAGAGTGCTCCTTGACTTGGGTTTATAATTTTCAACACTTAAAAACTTTTCAGGCACTGCACCTTCCCTGGGATAGTATGTTTAGTTTATTCAAATAAAAAAGTGTTTGCAATTTTCTAAGTTACCTTTGAGATTCTTTTCATGCATGTCCTAAGTACTTTAACCTGTGAATTCAGTATTTTGCCAACTTTTAAGCATGTATTCAACATCTCTTTAACCTAAGCTATGATATAATCAGCCTCTGGAAGAATCTTAAAATAACAGTACACAGCAGCAATTTTTATAAAGCTGTCACCAAATTTACTTCAGTCCCATGAAAACATAATTTAGACATTTTTTTGAAGCATGAATTGTTAAATATTATGCTTACAAGGTGTGAAGGAGTTGAGGGGTTTTATTGGGATTTTTGGGCGTTGGTTGGTGTTTTGCTTGTTTAAAATTATTTTGTTTGCTTTTCATAGGTTAACTTACAGAAAAGATTTGGAGTTTTCTATGAAATACAATTCATGAAAACCATTCATTGTATTTCATGAAATACAATGCCCAGCAGCCTTTGAAATTTTCACTTACAAGAAGAATAAAATTAAAGGAGGAGGGAAAGAATATCACAAGCCAAGTTAAATATGCAGTCATCATCTGATAATGATTCAGTTTATGAGCAAGCCCTGCTGTGCCAGGTGGAAATACTTTGTCAGAAGTAGTAGAAGATTTCCAGGGATGCCACAATTAACTGGATTACAGGTATTTCTGGGCAGATATCCTCTCCAGTCCCCCAAGCAGAAGAACCAACATGCTGCCCATGACCACTACACCGTTTTTTCCCCACACAGGGAAAAGCCTTACTCAATTGGAATTTTCAGGGAAACTGAAAATGGTTTGACTTCACCATGAACATACACACTTGCAAGGATGGAGCTGCTGCATGAGAAAACACACGTTCATCATGCAGAGACTAGGCCAAAATGGCTCCAGTGACAGAATTTCCTCACTTTCCCAGCCCTCTTCTCTCAGGGAAGCAAAACCACCACACACCACTGAGACCAGCTCGAAACAGAGCTCAGCTTGGAAAACAAAACCCATTGTCACAGACCTTTGGAGCCCTCTTAATAACAACTGACACACAAGTCAGAAATTATAATTTCCCCCACAAGTGGAGGAATTGCCATTTTCCAATAATTACTTTTCGGTTTTCAAATTCAAAAAAGATGCATATTTTGAGGAGGAAAACCTGCTTTAAGATGCCTGCACCGCTCTACCTATGAGGCACCACCATAATAAACTGTCATTCAAAGGACAGCAAATTTACATAGCCTGCTAATGCATGGTAATACATGTAATACAACTCAGCAAAAGGGCTGAATGAGATGAAGTGATTTCCTCGGCTTGGGACCGCCCAGATGAGGGTGTTATTATCACACAAATTAGTATGGCTTGAATGTCTCCCTTTAAACATATTAGGATAACAATAAAGACAGTTCACCCTCATGTGACCTGCTTCTTCCATAACATTTAACACAGTCAAATTAAAAGTGCAAGTCTGTTACCACTGAATATAAAAAATAATGTACCTCATATTATTTTAGGACTCTCTTTTTGTTAAAAAAAAAAAAAAGTAATGGCCAAGTAACATGTCCTTTCAACTGCAAAAGAGATCAAGTTCTTTGAACAGGTAAAAAATTAATTAGAAAAATGTAATTTATGTCAACTTTAAATAAAACCTACCTAATTAAGGATTTGTGGTATCCATATATCATCGTTCACTTCATGCTGCAACAATTTGTCACTTTTCTGTGTTTATTAAGACTGTAATTTCTCATACACTTTGTAAATGGAATAGGAATATGGGGGAGGAGTTGAGTTCTCACTATTTTTTGACAATATCCATTAAAGATGATTTGTGTATTAAAATTCCTTTTATATCCTCCCTATGCAAGATCTAGTTTAGAGTACAAATTATTCACAGCATTATATGCCTGAAGAGTAATTATTCTGCTCCACTGCCCATCATCACTGTACTCACAAGGTGGGGAGAAGTGGGTCAACACCATCAAGAAAAAAAAAAAACAAACAAAGTTTTTGGCCGGTAGTTTTGGGGTTAACAAAAATCTTTGCAGCAATTCCTAGGGATCAAAAAAAGGACACTGTGCAGAGCCACGTCCTTAATTTGGATGAACTCATTCTGCTCCAAACACAAGCTGAGTTAGATTGAACCAAGCAGTTGTGAGCCTGGCCCATGACAGGTAACAACTGAGTGTGTTGGGGGTGATGGATTTAACTTGTAAGAGTGACTTTTATCTCTGAGACACTGCTTGCCAGAGGTGAGGGAGAAAGGACCCTGTGCTGCTCTGTCACACCACATTTCAGCTGGGAATAAAATCTTGGCTTTTGGTGCCGTTTAAGAAGCCCTAACACCTTCTGCCAGAAAGAGACATAAACCCTGGTATGGCAAACCCAGTAATCAGGGGAAAAGAACAAAAGGGTCATCACAACTTAAATATTCTTGATACCAGTGAATGTTGGGAAGAAAGTTCTTAAATTTGCTGGTTTGAAATGCTGGAATATTGACAGAGCATAAATTACACAACCTTCTCTTAAACTGTTTGCTTACCTTGTGGCAGCATATGACAGAACTGATGTTAAAATCTGTTTTTATCAGAAACGGCACATGAGAAATGCTGTAGAAATCAGTGTTGAATGCACTGCTTCACCCAGCTATGGCTTCCCCACTGCCCCTCACACAGACCCCCCACACACACACATCCCCCTCCTCAACTTTCCTACCCCTTAGAGGCAGGTAGAGGCTCTAGCACCAAAGCAGATGGACTCTGAGTCTGGGTTCATCTTTTTTCACCCAAAAAAATTAAGCAAAAACCAGAACTGAACCCCACTCAAAACACTGGCTTAGCTCCAAAACCCATAGCTCGTCAACCCCAAATCACAGCCCCTTTCGGAGGCAAAAATCACAGAGGATAATTTAAATATAAAGCAAGTTACTTTGCTGCCCATGTATGGCTTTGTGTTCCTGACTTCACACATCTAGCAAGAGATTTTCCAAGTACAAAGGGCAGCCAAGCCCTCAACACCATTGATCTGCAGCAGAAATAGGCCACCTAACTAAACCTCCTGCATTTAAATATCCCTGCCTAAACCTGCAAATGTTGACTACTGTTCCCCCTCTCATCATAAGCTTCTTATCCCAAAGGAGAAACATCAAAAGAGAAAGACCTTAAAACATTAAACAAACACAAACTCTTCCACTTGCTTTTTGTAACAAGGAAAAAAAAAAAAAAAGGAAAAAAAAAGAAAATTTAAGACAAAGCCAAGTATTTTGCCAACCCAGGAAAATAGGATGGTGTTAAGCTCTAGGTCAGGATGTTAATGGTGTTAGAACAAGTCCTAGGGCTAAGGTTAATGATGGTATCTTCCATCATAATCCTAAATGTAAAATACTTGCTATTATTAGAATCTTTTATTCCTAATCCTGTTAAATTTCTCCTCTCACAGTGACTTGGAGAGTCAGAGAACTAGAGCACAGGTCAAATGACTCCTCTGTGTTAGAAATTTTTAATTCAAATGGAGGTTGTTCTTTTCTGTGTGTGAGTTAATTTTCATTTACTCGACTTTTTTTTCCTTACCCTTTCATCAAAACTAAAATATTTGCCAAGAATAGGAAGTCAACAGAAAAAGAGATTTTACCTCCGTGACTGTAACTTTCGGTGAAAATTAGGGAGTATTTGAGAAGCAGGAAAAGGAGGACAATGACCACTCAGTGAGCATTCACCATGCTGAAGTGACAGTGATCACTGACTCTGTTAGTCCCTGACCCAGACCTAGCAACCTCAAGTTTCCAGAAACATCTATTTAATCTTCAGCAAACAGGGCTCCTCCATAGCTCTCACAACAAAAACATCTTCAGAAATGCTGCTAACAGCTACCCCAAAGGGAAAAGGGGCTGCCATGAAGCCCTTGCCTACCTTCATCCCAGCACCAAAGACCCAGCTGCAGGGTAAATATGGCTATAAGTGATATGAAGGCATTACACAAAGATCTCAGCACCAAACAATTCTTCCAAACATTCACATCATACACTTATGGCTTCAAACACTATTTTAAGTATAACTTACATGGCATTTTAACTTGGAAAGAGTAGGTTTATGTAAGTTAGGTAATTATCTAAGCTTGTAGGTAATAGCATAGTCCGCACTCCTTGATCTCAACTGAATTGCTTCCCAAAGGAGCTGTGGCTGCCCCATCTCTGGAAATGTCCAAGGCCAGGTTGGATGGTGCTTGGAGCAACCAAATCTAGTGTGTCTTTGACAGTTTGAGTTGAACAAGCAGATATTTAAAGTTGCTTCCAACCCAACCCATTCCTTGATTTTATGATTCTATGAATTGAGCAATAATTCTTCTAAAAGGTCCTTTCTCCATATTTCAGATTCCAGACTATTTTATTCTCTTTTCTTAAGTCTCCTAAGACATCCAAGAAGAAATCACCAAGACACACACCAGAATCATCCTGGTGAAATCAGCAGCAGGTGGGTATTTACACCCCCAAACTGGGTAATTACACAGTTAAAAACCCATTTGCACTTGTTATTACCCAATTTATGCACACATGGACAGAACCTGTGTTCTCTGGGTTGTGGGCACAAATTCTGTGTGGATCTCCAATGCCAGGTTTACATCATTTCCACAGCAGATGTGTTGGGAAGGTAAAGCCACAAAACATCCATGTGTGAACCTTTGATCCCTTTTAAAAAGTCACAGAGGCAAATTGCTGCCCAACTGCAATCACTTCTTCTGCTACCATTACAGAGTGTAAAATATTCTGTTAAAGAGTGCCACTTGCAACAAAATGTATTTTAAAATTATCAAAGATGTTTGACTTTTAGGAAAGCGGTTTGGAAAAATATGAAACTGCTTCAGTGACTTTAAAAGTAATGTGCTATACATTGGTATAGTCCAGAACTGAGATCAGTTCCAAATTAAAGCACCTATAAAACATCTGTAGTGCTCTGATAATTTTAAATCACTTTACACTGCTGAAGTCCAGATTCCCTATCACTTTCAAGCTGAAACACTTATGATAAATTTGAAGAGCTCTAATAATTTTAAATCATTGTGTATTGCACATGCTCAGAACCTTGATCACTTCCAAATTCAAGGGCATATAAAAATTTGAAGAGCTTCAATTATTTTAAATCACCATGTGCAGTGTATAGAGTGATTTAAAATTGTTGTAGTGCTTCACATTTTTTTAAGCACTTCAGGTTGGAAGCGAGTCAAGAAGCATTCCAGCCTTGCAGCACAAGACACACTGGACTGGTTTTAAAATGCAGCACTCCTCAGAATTGGAAATTAAACAACAAAAACAAAAAACCTTTCTGCTTTTTTTTTTTTTTTTGTGGGGTTTGTGGGGTTTTTTTGTTTTGGTTTGATTTTTTTTTAGGGAGGTGGTAGAGGCAGAGCAATTAAAATAAGTAGCATGTCCTTTCAGAAGAATGGGGAGAAATATTGTGAATTTTGCATAAGAAAAAGAGGCAAGACACTAAAAACAAAGTTTGAAAAATTGCTTGCAAGACTGATTAGGATATTTCTTGAGTTTTAACAGGAGTGTATGGAGTTAAACACTGAAACCTCCCATTTCTCTATCCTCAGGTCCGATAACATCCTTTTAACATCCTTTAAATTTAATAAATTTTTCACTCCTAGTCCAAGATCCTCTGCCCTGGACTGCTGCTCTAAGGATTACCACTCTCCAGATTTTGGGACATCACTGGAATCTAGTCACTCTTGCCCTCTTCAACATTAACATTCAACAAAGAACTGGTTGATGCTTCATTATAGCACTCCTTGGGCATATCTCAGATGCCTACCAGCAGGTAGGAATTCTAAACTGAAAGGAATTATGAATTTACTAGCTGGTCTAAGCTGGTAGAAGAAATCTATAAATGAACTGCCAGCATGGACCAGCACTCCCAAACCCCCAGGCCAGCAAAGCATCCACAACACCAACAATAGACCCAGGCCATCCCAGACCTGCCACCCTCCTATCCTGAGCTACTTTTAATCATCCCACTTCTTTCTGGGAAAAAAAAAAATAATAATTTTTTTTAAGTGACTTTGTGGAGGGGAAGAGAGGGGTTATTTGTTTAACTTTGTGGTCATCTCTGTTGCCTGTAGGTCTGCATGTGGAGCCGGGCAGGCAGTGCCCGGGAATCGGGGCGTTCTTCATAATTCTGCTTCAGTGGAAACATACTGTCCTGCAGTTAGCAGGAGAAAGGGAAAAAGAGCCTGAAGGCCCTGGAATAATTAAGCAAATGCAGTGACAGCTGTGGCAGGTCCTGGGCAGGACTGGCTCCACTGAGCTGAATTAATGGCATCAACAGCCCAGCATCTCCATTAACATTTGATCATTAATTATTACCCTCTGACAGTGAGATCTGAAACCTTCTTATGAGTGGCCTGTTATTAATCTGCCTTACCTGCCCTGAAAATCAGGCAGCTCTCCCACCTAAAACCTCTCCCTCTTTTGCTTTACCTCTGTTAAAAAGGAAATGGCAATTGCTTTCAGGGTTAGGTTAGAGAATAATAGCCACAGAAGTAGTTTTAAATTAATTAGGTGCATTCTTAAAGCATCAGCAACATTCCTGGCATGTTCTTGTGTTGACTTAAACGTAATGGTTACCTCGTATACGTTCCTGGCTGCCTGCACTTCACATCCTCAGAGGGAAGAACCACGAGTGCTGCCTGTCATAACCAAATGAAGGGCCCAAAATGAGGGGTTTGAGTTGTTGTGCTTGTTGGGTTTGTGAGGGTTTTTTTTTTCAAAGCACTGCACAGCTGAGAACATCAGCTTCCCAAGCAGCACAGCCACCGATTTATCAACCCAAACTCACAAATCTGCTGTCATCAGAAGGCCTGTTGCAGAAGCTAAGCAAAACCTGCACCTTTGGAGCAAAAAGGCAAATAAGTGTAAAAAAAAAAAAACCCTAGGCTTTTTAAAAAGTGGAAAACAATAGTGGAGACCTAATTATAACACTAAATTTGCATTATGCAACCTTTGCACAGCCATTTGTGTCTGTACCTTGCTAAAGAGGGAGTCATAGAACATTAAGGGGTTTTTTTGGTTTTTTTTTTTTTTTGAACCAGCATAACTTGCTAGTCCTATGAATACCAGTCATGAAAAATAGAGGCAGGGGGAACAAAGTAAATCTAATTCTGTACTTGCTGTTGTAAATCAGAAGGGAACATTTCCAGCCAGAGAGCACCAGGTTTGCTGCAGCATCGCACCGGGGTCCATGGACCTTCCCCCTCCACCATCCTCCCACCTCACACCCTGCTCTCCTTGCAGGACTTGTGAGTGCTGAATGGAGACCAAATCAGATCAGTTGCCTGCTGGACCTTTTCTCAAAGCACAGGGCTGAGGAAGGTGCCCAGGCCAGGTCCCTTGCAGCGCCGTGGCTTTTCTGATGAGAGAGGCAAATGGACAAGAGCAACCAGGACCTGATGGGCTACAGGGGGAGGAGGAGGATGGAGAGAAAGAGGAAGAGTGTACAGGTGGCCTGAAGCCACACAGCCTGCTGCTCTCTGTGCCTGACCTGCCTGGCACTGACAAGAAGACAAAGGGGAGGTTGGGAAAGGATTGTGTTATCCCCCAGCACACAGAATAACAGTCTCCAGGGCCTTGCTGGGGACCCACCACACCCGAATACAAAAGAAGGGAATAAGTCATCCTGCAAGCATGGTCTCTGTGAGAGCAATTTCATTGGCAAGACAGATTTTTTTATTTTATGATAAAAATCATAATAATTAAGAATATTCTTGGCATTTCTCCCCATACCCCCAGTAAAAGAAAAAAAAATTAAAAAGAGATTTGAAAAAAGTTTTCTACATGTCAAGACACCATCTCCTCTTCAGAGGCAGAGCTGCTCGGGCTGTTTCAGAGCTAACATAATGGGATATGTCTTTTCAAAGGGGGCTGTGTTTCAGACCAGATGGTTTCTGTCTTCTCATGGAGAAACAGAGACTACACAGTTGCAGCAGTGTTCGGCACCGAGGCAGTGGCACCCACGTTTTGGGGACAGACAAAAGGATGATTCGTGAGAATCTCAGTATCACTTAGGGAAAAATTGTTCCAATCCCTCACTGCCACAGTTTGCTGTGAAACTGGGTATCAGATATCATCACCAGTGATCACGCAAGCCTTATTCTGGTTTCACAAACACACCTATTAAAAGAACAGTGTGACAGTGTGCTCAGATTAGCCAAATAACGGGCAGCAACTCTCCCACAGCCCTACATTTTCAGGAATTGCCAGTATTTCACTATTAAGCAGTATCTTTCAACAAAGGGTTTGAAGTATTCTTCAAGAAAACAAAAACAGTTGCTCGTTTTTATAGCCTGGAAAAAAATGTAGCTGAAAAATAAGGGCTAGGCTTTTCTTTATTGTGGATATCTGATATTTGCAATTTAATTTTCCAAAAGGATTAATTCCTCTCTGCCCTTGGCTTTTGCTGGTGACATGCACAGTCTCAATCTGTTGTGACTATAGCTCACTGGGGTAATCTGTAATAATAAATATTTTACCTGAGTGTCCCTCACTTAAGCAGGAATGCTCTGGAAGTATGAGAGGTGCAAGTGGATGAGTTGGTTCCAAAGCAAGAAACAGAAACAACGAGGCAAAAGCCTCAGTTATGGCATGCATGAAAAGTCAATGTTTTTGCACTGACCTTTCACTTCCAAAGGTGAGGCTGGAATGGGTTTCCGTAACCCTACAGGGAGTTTTACCACTTCCAAACCTTACAGGTATTTGGGAGGTTATTAAAGAAAACACCCACACCACAAGATGAGAGCTTGCATGGAAAACTTGGGATAATTAAAATGCCTAGCCAATTTTGCCCTCTGCCTTTCTAGTAAAGAGTTTTAATGAAGGGAGGACTATTTCACTAATAAAAAACTCCATGTAGAGTTACTCTACATATTTGCATAAGGTTAAAAATTTTAATAGTTTTTCCATTGCCAGTAAAACCCTCTCCTTTCCTTGATGTCTTCGTATAGTAAAAATTACAGATTAAGCATTTTCTAATTTGATTCAGTGAACAGATGCATTCTTTGCAGAACAAGTCAAATACTCCATTCCAAAACTCTAACATCATGAAAGCATCACACAGAGCATCTTAGACTGAAATACATTAACAAATACAAACAAATTTGGAATCAGAAATATGCTTAACTAGCCTGAAATAACCTGATTAGCTGGAGATCCAGTGCTCATTTTCCACAGACACTGACAGCATTCATTTTTATTACTCTCTTCCAGAATAAATTTGTGTCCTAGGGTTACCCATGCTGATGGGAATATAGCGTGTAAGGGAGACACCTTGATTAAAGCACTGCTCATCAAGCTGAACAAACAAAACAAAAAATGTTTAACATCCCCCACCAACAACACAACGCGAGCTGAAATAAAACACTAACAACTCCTACACCACGTAGAATTTGGGAACAAGACAAATTGGGGAACATGGTTCTAAAGGGCATGACCAATCAGATCAACATTATAAGGAGGTTCCCCAAGAAATCTGTTTGTGCAACTCTAATCAGACCAGAGCCCAGATGATGTGCAGAACTCCAGGCACACGAAGGCAAATTTTCACAAATATTCCACAGATTATCTATCACCCCAGCGAGTCCTTCCTTTTCAGCTGTTCTTGATCCATAATGGTGCCGTGTAATTAATGCCACATATGAACTTGATATACTCAATTGTTTTAAATACCAGAGATTTACTAAACCAATCAGAATATTATTTGCATTGTGTTTTTTCTACTGCCTTTGCAAAGAGCTGTGCTGTGTTGCCTTAGATTGGTATTAAAACAAAAGGATCAGGTTAACCTCTAATTGCACTGAAGTTAGAGATCTGAAATTCTTTAAGAGAAAAACCCTGATGAATAGCTTGAACACAGTTCAAATATTCGGTGCATTTAGACTGAAATGGGTATTTCCTCAAAGTAAGCAAGTTGAATGATTAGTAAGTCCCTAACCAAGCCAATAACTTCCCATTTCTTTCTCCAGAACATGATACTTCCCAAATAGTTCGAAGAGCAACAACATGCAATGCATAATTTTAAAACCTTAACTATAAGCAAAGAAGGGGGAGGAAAAAAAGGGAGAAATAAATAGATATCTTCACATAAGTTCTCCAGTATGGAGAGCCTTCAAACACATTTGTGTTTCTAAAGAGCATCTGATTGCATTTAAAAAAAAAAATAAAATTGTTAATCACGTTAAGGACTTGGCAAAAACCCAGAGAGATGGAAAGTAGGTCTCCAGTTTCCATGTGCTATTGGGTAAATACAGCAGGGTTTTACATAGTCCATATGTAACAGAAAACATCCCACTCCCTCTGGATCACCTGTGGAAGCAACCAGGCTGCACCTCAGGTCCTGTTCTGACATTCCACAGAACAACAAGGATGAAATTCCAGGCTCAGCAATATTTGATTCAGTTATGAGAGGATGTCAGATCCTAGACTTGTATCTCTCTTTTCTTTTTTTTTTCATTATGCCTGCTGTTTAAGTTACAATTTTTGGAGCTATATCTTCAAAATCATCATGATGTTCATTAGCAAGCATGTGTTTTATTTAAGAGGCCCTAATAGTGATTTTTTTAAGATAGCCTCACATCTCATGCTGTGGGAAAATGCCAGCCAGCCAGCAACATGACAAGCCTTAAGCCAAGCCTTAGTCATAAAAGAAAATCTTGGTTCTTAATAATAAATCATCAAGAGCATGTTTTCCATACAACGTGCTTTGTGCCAGCCAATGGCCCTCTTGTCATTTTGATGCCAACCAAATGAAACACAGATGAAACAAACTGAATTTCCTCTGCCACTGAAAGCAAACCAGGACAATGGATTCTCAGCACTGTGTGGTGTCGTGGGAGGAGAGTAGGGCATGGAGTAAAAGACTTGGATTTGCATTAACCCATCACAGGGCACTCTGTTGGCTCAGCCACGTTTCTTCTCTGCTCCACATGGTACCAAGGCCCTGTAGCACCACCCTAGGTGTGTAAGGACAGAGAGCAGATGAAACTTGGCCTTCAGCCTCATCTGGAGAGACAATATTCCCTGAAAATTGCAGGATGTCATCTACTTCCCTGTAAAAGCTGAATCACTTTTGACTGTGCATTAGGGCAATAAAAATGATACCAGAAGTTGCCATGGCCTGGCAAGCTTCATCACTCCTGCAGAAACCAAGATCATGTTCTTTGGTTTTAGCTGGTAGAGCTTCACCAGTAAGAAAAGCTCACAGACTGAGTATTTCCCAGTCTTTAGGCTGCTGCACTGCCCAGATTCATTCACTGACATGACTTGATTTTGACCCACATACATTGATCCTCAGCCCATGATTAGTGGAGCCTCTTGAACCAATAAGAATGGCTGTAGAATGTCAGAAACCACATTCCCAGCTGCTGCATCCCCAAAATCTGTTGCTGCTTCAGCCCTTAACCACCCATACTCACTAAAGCCCACGTGTTAAGCCTCTAAGTGTGGTCACGTTACTTAATTTTTCTCGACAAAGGGACTTTCAGAAATGGGCCAAAACCACCAGTGCACTGTTAGCGCGAGTGCAATTACAGTAAGAACCACCTCTGTCCTCCTTTCTCTTAAGGAGCAGATCCACAGAACCACAGAGGCTGTCAAGATCCACTTTGTAACCATCTAAATTTCCAAGGCTTTTCTTAGTCAGATGCTGGAAGTTGGCAAACAGCAGGAAGTAACTCCAGCAACTTCAGGATGTCTGAAAACTGTATTTCTCTCAGATTACACAGCAGACAGTAAAACTGCATCTTGCATCTCAAGCCACCCTAAGTGACCAGTTATCACATCAATGGGCAGCAATCTTGCACAATTACACTTGCAACTCACGTGTCACTGCACAGAAATTCCTGACTTTCTGCTTCTTCCTCAAGCTTTCCCTTCATTTATTATTTAATAAATTGCTATAGGAGCTCTAATTGTAAGCATTTGTTAAAGATACCAAACCTAGAAATGTGCTAGAATGTTTCCCACCTCAAGCTTTAATGAGTTTACAATACCTTCAGCCCATATGCTTCAAAAACGTTATCCTCAATTATGTAACAGGAGGTGCTCTGCTGATATCTGTTAACAGCTAGAACAGCTGTGGTTTTCTGCTTTTTTGCACTGCTCAGGAGAAGCAGCAAGTTCAGCTTCCTTTTTTTTTTTTTTTAATTTGGTTGCAAAACCTCTGAGCCGAACAGGTGTGTGCAATCACGAACCACAGTGATGAGCCCAAACTGCTGCTTTTCTAAAAATTCCACCAGTCAGTGACACACACTGGTCAAGGTTGCACAACCTTGTTTTCCACAGGCTGTTTCTGATGATTCATTGCCCTCGTGGAGGTGAGTTTCAATTATCGTTAATACTTTTTTTTTTCCTCTGGTACTGTACTAAGAACTTCCTCATTTTCATCTCTTCTCTTCCTGCCCCCAGCTCTCCTAAATTGAGTTTCCTTGTTAATCAAGAAACTTACCTTGAACACTAGAGATAAAAAAATCTCCCTATATGTGCCCAGAGCAGAATATAAACACAAAAAATTCCCTTTTTTAAATCCTAATTAGGCTCTACAAAAATGTTCTTCATTCCTTCACCTCTCACTAACAATTGGCAGTATCCAAGCACTTTGTGATGTTGTGGAATTGTTCTGCAAGGAAGACTTGTCCAGAGCTACCAAACTTATTCCACATTCAGGTGAGCTTATACTTCCACAGGAACCAAAAGAAAGGATATGACATGAACTTGACTGCCTCATATTCCTGCAATTCCTCTTCTCACTTCATCCTAACAGAGGAAGAGTTGTGGGGAGAAAAAAAAAAAAAAACCCACCAGAAAAAGCTGAAACTTGAGGAGCCAAATTTCTTATAACTTTTTTTGGTCAATGTAACCTCCATTTTCTTTCCCTCCATCTCCGTCTCCACCCAAGTATCAACACACCACTGTAAATAAGAGGAAACATGTGGAAGAAGCTGGGTCTTCAGGAGGTCAGATGACACCAAAAGCTGCAATTATGAAAACTGACGTCAGACAGATCTCACTTTAATGTCTTCACAAATTTTGTCTGCAAATACATCAAACACTTTGTTTTATAAAGGGTAATAGCAGCTGCTTCCCTATGGAGAGACAGGAGTTGGTGCCTCAAGTTCTGCTGTCCCTGCTCAACATGCACTAAACACCCCATGTGGGTTCCTACAAATATTCAAATAAAGCATCATTTGGGGCAGAAATAAGTTTTCCTTCTTTGTGGAAGCTGTGCTTTTCCAAACCTACGTGTTTACAGGCACATCCTTCCCCAAGGAGCAGCCAGAGCAGACAGGGAAGGGCTTCAGAAGGAAGGGGCTGAACCTCCCTCCACTCCTCCATCTGCTTCCCTTCACCCTATTCATGGTTTCCGAGAAGTCCAGCCAGGCTGACACCATGGAGGGAGGCAGAGGAAGCTCTGCTTGGTGTTGCCTGCAGTGCTTGAGCAATTCTGGAGTTCTCAGAAGCACTTAGAATTCATCAACACACACTTCGTATCTAAGGAGTTTAAGGTCTGTCCAAAGGTCAGGTGGCAGTAGGATGTAGAACCTAGATCCAAGTTTTGGGTTTCAAGGGATAAATCCCAGATGGACACTTAAGATAAGTGTTTTTCTACAGCCTAAACCTGTGAAATCTCAAAAACTCCACCTGGCTTTACCCATATTTTTAGACATCTATTTATCCTTAAAAGACCTAACTTGTTCCTTGTGAGAAGTCCTCAGAAAGATGATGCTGAAAGGACCTGGCTGCCCTGTCCTGGGATCTGACACCTTAGCAGGGAATGTATTTCCACAACTCCCTCAGTAGAGCTCAGAGAGCTCTGCACATCTCCTCTCCCCCGTGGACATCCGGCAAGTCACATGTCTGACCCTCTGCAAAAACAAGGTCATTACAAAGCAGCCACATCAAAATACAAGACCATGAGGTCTATTTCAAGGGAAGTTGGGTGGCAGCATCCAGGACACTTAGAAAGAAGGAACAGAAACTTTATATCTCTGAACTTTTCCTTTGGAGCCTCATGACTTCAGATTTTGCAAGTGCATAAGGAAAGATACGTGCACATGGAGAACCTGTGATTCACTGGGCTTCAGTCTGTAAATTTAACTCCTGTATCACAGGATCTATAATTCCAGAGTGATTCTCTACCAGCTTGCAGTCAACTAGCCAAAGAGAGAAGAAAAAAATATATGCATGCATATATATATATATATATATATATATATATAACAACCATCAAGGTGTGTCAGCCTCATCTTTCCTACAAAGAGGGGCATAAAATTCCTGATTTATAATGTAAATTCTGAAATTCAACACTGGCCGATGCAACTTTCTCCTTAACAGCAGAAACAAAAATAAATCTCCTTGCTAAAAATGATGGTCCAAGCATTGCTCATTTGTGGAAGACACTGCAGCCAGACACCAAGTCCACATTTAACATCTTTCATGCATTGATCTGGTTCTTTATGGATGTTTTAATAGATGGCAGCCTATGTCCTTGCATGGAAAATAATATAAAATAATCATCACCATCAAATGCTTACAAACAGGATCACGAAATGGTTTGGGTGTAAGGAACCTTAAAAGTCAATCTCCTTAAAAGTCACTCACCTTAAAAGTCAATCTCCACCCCTTGAGATGGGCAGGGACACCTTCCACCAGACCAGATTGCTCCAAGCCCTGTCCAACCTAGCCTTGAACATTTCCAGGGATGGAGAATCAACAGATTCTCCAGGGTCTCACCACCCTTCCAGGAAAGAATTCCTTCCTGGGATCATGTATTGGGTTTGCATGGCCTGATTTTCAGCAGCAGGTGTAGTTTTATCAGCACAATTTACTGTAGGGGACCTTAAGAGCATCAACCAGCACCAGCAGTGCTGCTCTTGTCCCCCACCATCCCTTTCCCCTCACACAATAACTGCACATTCTAAAAAGGTGTATCAGACAAAACATAACTCACAGCACTTGACCCAGGCAGGAGCATGAGCTTTCCTAGGCAGTAAAATACACACTGGAGGAAGATGACATGCATGATGTAGACAGATTATCTTAAATATCAGGTGTAAAATTACTTGTCCAACAGTCATAGAATGACTTAAAGTCTGGTTGCCTCATTTAAGTGTCCTAAATCCCACTCTACAGTTACCAGAGCAGCTGGCATGATCCTCCCTTTACTCAGGAATTTGGAAAAATTCATAATAATAAATTGCCTAGAGTAACATTAATGACAACTGTTTTACTCACATCTACACCCCCCAAAAAGAGAGGGAAAAAAAAAAAAACAGAGAAAAAGAAAAAGTTCCTCTTATTCAGAGGGTCAGAAGGCAAGGGCTTCAATTCATTAGAAAAGACAGCTTCCCTTGCTTTGCATCACCTTAAGGCTAAAATTCAGGATGTACCTTTTCACATTCCCACCAGGGCAAGCTTTAGTGCTGCTTCTCCTCAGAAGGATACAAACACTATTGATTTTTAGTTCTCTTTTTACTCTGTGTCAGTACCATCACATGCATGGCTGTATAATATCATAATTGCCCCGATGCATTGAGATTTTTAACTGCCGTGGAAAATGCAAGGAGACAACAAGGAAATTTGACAGTCAAATAAATCAGGATTGTTTGGAGAACAGAGATGCCAAGCCAGGGGTTGTTTTTTTGGGAAAGAGACAGGAGAAAGGGACCCCAACCAATTTATGGGTGTCCAGATCACAGCAGAGGCACCAGGTTAGCAACTGTCCATGTCACATCCAGGCAGGTTAGGTAATTTCTTATTGCATTTTATTATTTATGTGGCACAGGGTAGAACAATGAAAAACAGACTTCTAGAAGGGAAAGGAAAAAAAATTACTAGGTTTCTTTCTTGAGAAATAAAGCAGAAGAGGTTTTTTTTCCCCTCCTCTTTAGTGATTCTGCTGAAAGAGCCTGTGTCAGTAAGGTATATTTGCACACAATTTTTTCATAGAGAAAAAGAGTACTTTGAGTCAATTTGGCTACATCTGTGGTGATGTGTAAGTGTTTGTACTGCTGGTTAAATTCTTTGATTACTTCTCATTAGGGATCAGGGAGTAGTGATTTGGTATTTCAAACACTTCAAGTTCAGCCCAAAATCAGATTTATGTCAGTCCAATGTAGGGTTTGTAATTTAATTTAAGGCCATGGCTACAACTCACAAAAGTGGAGGTGTGATCAGATTGCATATTGGACACTGAATTGTGGAAATGAAGCTCACAGTTTAAATTCAGCTCAGCTCGAGGAGAGAAAGGATGTTACTGTATTTACCAGCTTCATCTTTTGGTGGAGAAATAGAGGCTAAATGCATTTAGGACTTCAGATTCTGGTAGCTACATATGTCTCTGAAATATTTTTAAATACATTTTACTACATTTCATCTGGTTCTAAAGTGGATGTGTCATAATAGAGGTCATCAGCTTCTGTCTGAAGCCTGCTGCATCGTGCAACTTTAGTTACAACACCATTAGCTCAGTGATAAACCCTCCCATCTGAGATTGGGATTCAGATAAGTCCCTCATTTGACTTCATGTTTTCACCCGGTCTTTAAACTCCATCCTGTCAGAGGAATAACTGGATTTTTTGCTAATAAAACACTCAGAAAATAGCACATTTCAAGTCAAACAGAAAAAAAAAATGGTAGCAAGTAGTATAGTTTTATTTTTTATCTCACACGCTATAGGAGAAATGGAACAATGCAAGTTCCTAGTCCTAAAAATGCTCTTTTCTACCTGCTAATCAGTAATCAGCAGTAATTACATGGCTAAAAGCAGTCCTGAACTGCAGCTCCTCCCATGGAAAAAGTGATTCTTCTCTAAATGATACAGAAAAAGTCACATTTTATGGCGCACACATATATATATATGCATGCGTATATATATATGTGTGTGTGTATTTAAAATCATCAATTTTCATTTAGTAATGTGTCAGAAGTGTTAAAAAATTCTGCTAAAGATTTAAGTGTTAAGAAAAAAAAATTGCCCGAAATACCACTAAGTATATAAAATAAAATTTTAAAAGTGAAAATTTATTTCAACATTTCCATAAAATCTGAAGTCTACCCTTAAAAAGATGATTATGCAGGCACTAAATGCCAGGTGAGCAGAGCACCCAGAAGTCAGAGTTGGATGTTGGAGAGCATATAGCTCCTGAAAAGCCCCCATGGGGTACAAAGTACCAACACTTTTTCCCCCCAAGTAATTCTGGATTTGGCTGTTAAACCCCGTATTGAGATTTTGTTTCAAAGGTCATCTTAATAAATGGCAAACCCCATCTCTGGCATTGTTTAGACATCAGTGCCCCCCAGAAACAAGGAAGCAAACCCCAAAATCTTGGTTTTGTGGAGCTATCCTAAATGGTGTCTCACACAGCCTCCTCAGAGAATCTTAAGGCTGGAAAAGACCTCCAAAAAAGATTCCAACCAACACCCCAGTGCTCAGTAGCTGGAAAATCTTTTGCTCTTTTTTAATGGTACCTCACCTGCTACAAAATTCACTGTCCCACTGCTTGTGGCAATGTAAAGTAAATCCATCAGCATTATAAAGCTCACGGGCTGCTACTCCAAGTTAACAAGTTATATTTAGCTCAGGTTCAACACTCCTGGTTTTGATATAGTCTCTTTACTCCAGAATCAAAGGTAATGGGTTCTACTATTAAAATTTTATCAGACATCTATAAATGTAGCAGTTGCTTTAGACTGCATCACACAAAGGGAAGAAAAAGGGAGAGACTGATAAATCTCAAAGATTTTATTATTAATACAGGGAGAATTTCCTTTGTTTGTCGTGACATGTTTTATTGGCATGCTCACCGCTGTTCAATTTAGATTAAAAAGTAGGAAGATTACTGTTTCCCAAATGACAAGTACCATAAATAAGCACAAGCAAGGAAACTCCTGTATTTATATGCCAGAGAGGCATGCCCAACTACCTCCAGAGAGCCAGGCTAAGGGGTAAACCTGCAGGTTCAGGGGGAGCCAGCCTGTATTTCACCGCCCTTGACGAACACAACCGCGCAGTTCCGCCGAGTTTTGATCCACGGCGGTGCCAGCGCTGCGCTGTGTCAGGTTACACCGGGTCACATCTCATCTGTGATGTGACACAACATGACATGACTCAACGTGATGCTCTGCACAGAGCGGGCAGGTGCCCACAGGAAGCAGACACTCCATGACTACGAGCGAGTTGTTCGGCACAGCAGGTACAGTGCTCCGAGCCGCTCCGCGCAGCCATTGATGTAGATAATTAGTACACAAAACAATGCTCTGCAATATGCTCACTCCAACTTGGTTGTTCCCTATAAAACATACCCCTAAAAAATATTTTATGGGGGGCTGCTGGTTGAGATGATTCCGTATTGGGGTGTTATGGTATTATAAAGAGTGAAATCACCTGCCTCAATGAGCCACGTTGCATTTTAATTTGCAAGGCGGTGTTCAAGTATTGGTATAAGCTCAAATATTGGTACATTAGCTAGGTAGATTTTGCATTTTATTTTGAGAAATAAACCTTTCTATAATGTCTTCACAGGCTGAGCATAACATTTATAGTCAAAACACTCTCTTCACCCCTGAGAAGGCCCCCAGCCCACCGAGTGCTGATGGTTACCTCTTCACGGTAAATGGGAAGCAGCTATATTACAATTCATTACCAAGCAACAAAAGAAAACTTGCCATGAAACAGCAAACTTACTTTGCATGCTTTTGCAGACTGACATATTATGACTTATCATAGGAACATCAACATTACTGTTTCTGATTGTTAATTGGCAAAAAAATTCTACAGCACATTTCAACAGTTGTGTTGTTTGATTTAGTTTGTAATCACCATAAAGAGACTCACAGATTAACATAACTCATGGTTCTTTGACAAAGGTCTGCTAATCTCCTTTTTCATAATCTATGCATTGAAAAGCACCCTGTCTTCCCAACCCAGGCAGTTTCAAGTAAAAAAAAAAAAAATAAATACTAGAAAAACCTGCCCATTTCTCAGTTTGGAAGCAATTACTAATAAGTTTATTTTTAATTAATTAATTTTACTTTTTTCAAAGTGCCAACAAAAAGAACAGTTCAGAAAGCCAGCCAGAGATAGATATTTTGAGGTATCATATGAACAGCAATTTTAAAAAGACACCAAAAAAATATCTCTCCTGGTCTCACTACCACAATTACCACAAGGCGATTTGCTTAAGGAAAACTCGCAGAAAAAACTAAGAGCACTCACTGACCCCCAAATCTTGTATCCCCCGCAAATAAAGGACTAAGGGTAATGTGAAGGCAGCAGAAGGCCCCCTCTCTCATCCCCCCATGCACCAGATTCCTGCTGCCTCTGTAGATATGGAGCTTTGGTTTGGTATTTAACTGGAGGAACGCGCTCCTGAGCACGGAGCGAGCGAGGTGTGACAGCGGTGTGAACCTGAGCAGCACAAACACACCATGGGGCACATTGTCCCCGTGCCTCCCCAGGGCCCGGGGTTAGAACCTGAGGATTGTTAAGGTCTCCTCTAACTCAAACCATTCTGTGATTGTCAGCAAGCTACAGGTGCGTGTAAGGAAAGGCAGGGGAAGCAGATGTGTGACTGCAAGGGGAAAGGGCGATAACAGCCCCAGTCAGAAAGCATTCAGTCCAAGGTGCCCTTGTTTTATATTTAGGTATTCCTTGCCTGTAGTTTTAAAAGCATGTGTGCAAAATGAGCAGCTTTATTTTGCCCTTACAGGAGAGATGTTCCCAGCCAACCGAAGGGGGATGATGTACTGTAGACTGACAAGGGCTGCTAGGCTCGATCACCGCAAGTGTTTCAAACTGTGGGAGAGCTAAACACAGAGTGAGAACGTTTTATTTTTAAAAAGCCTGGCAAGCCATGCTCCCCATATAGCTCACTTCCTCCCAGAAACTTTCCCTAAAATATTTTTATTTGATATTTTGATCCAAGTCCTTGTCGGATCCAAATCCGAGGCTCCTGACATCTGCTCCCATCCTTTCTGGAGAAGCTGGAGCCTTCAAAAGCAGGTAACTGCTGCCTCTGCACCCTGACTGCAAACACGCTCAGCGTAGTGACAATGGTCTGTTCTCAGCTGTCAGCATTTACCAGCTACTACCCACTTCTCCAAGCTCCAGCCCTGCCATATGCTCAGTGCAGAGTAGCCCCTGATGATGTGTTGTAACGAGGATGATCCTGTTTAAAGGTTTGTGCATAATACAAAAATAAATATCGGCATTATTGGCAGTGGCAGCAACACATAAAATCATTTGCCTGAAAACTCCTCTTACTAATAGACGCGGATTTCAGTCACTTTTTGTCTAGCCAATTTTAACTGTTTGAGCTGGCAGTGCTATGCCAGGTATCTGTTTGAGAGACAGATGCTTTGGAGACACTTCAGCTCAAAAAAGTTGAGGCATTTCTTTGATGAGGGCTGGGGAGAGGAAATGCATTGCCTTGCCCAGAATAACAGCAAGGCTTGTTCTTGCCAAAGATCCTACCACTATTCCAAGTAGGAACTTCAGATTCAGCAGAAATAGGGGTAGTTCTTGTCCAGGATCACCCATTTGCCTTTGGCCAGGTTGTTCTTATTTACACCTCACGTTTGTGACAGATTTTCAACTTTTAAAAGCTGAAATGTATTTTCTCACAAGCTAAACCTCTCCTTTCTCAGGGTTTTCTACAGCCATTTACACAGCATGGGAGAGTTTTGTGCTGAGCTTAGGGCCACAGCAGTAAAAGAATTTATCACCTGCAAATGCTACTCCTGGATGTAGGGCTGGGTACCCAGAGAAAACACAAATTTAAACTGCCAGTACTTTTCATATAGAAATTAAGTAAGAGTGGGGCTAAGGGGAAAGATGAATAAAAGGAAACTATGAGTCTGCTAAAACAGGATAAAGATAAAAGAAAATCTGATCAAGATGAGGTGTAATGCTGAATACCAGACAGGATGGAAAAGGCTTTGGGCAGAGTAGAAACAGGAGTATCCCCAACATAGATGCAACAGCAAGCAGTCTACAGGTAAAAAACACCCTGCAAGGGAAGTGTGATAACGCTTTGTTTTAAACTCAGCTTGTCCACAGAAGAGCCCACAAGAAAAAGCTCAGAGCGTGGATGTTTGGCTTCTAAAACCACAGACTTTTTGTTTCTCTGTCCTCACAGAAACATCTGTGCGGCTGTAACCCATGCCTTGCTCACATCACACTCCCAAACATCCACCCCGGCGAGCGCGGCAGAGGACGCGCTCAAACCCTGTCACAATGTATACACAGAAGGCCACTACATGTGTATACAATTGGGGTCACACAGGCATTTCTCTGACTTTTTGAGTCTCAGGCATTGCAAACACACATTTTGTGCTGTGCAAACATAGAATGGACACACTCAGGAGCCTCCCCCCACCCCGGGATGGGGTGCATTTGGGAGCAGCATCCTACACCAAGGCAAAGTCTCAATGGAGTCTGAGGGAGCTGCAGGGTGCTCAGCACTTTTGAAAAGCAGAACGTTTATATTTAGACTCTTAAATGAACTTCGCAGCCTAAATTTAGGCTCCTATTTCTGACACCAAATTGAAAAAAAAAAAAAAGGAAAAAAAAAGAAAGAAAAAAAATCCATATGAGCTTCCAAATTTAGAGCTGGGTACCTCGACATAGTCATGTCGGAGTGAAATGTAAACCTTGCACTTCGGCCCACATTCCTATCAAGTTGATTTCCAAAAGGGGAAGCAATCAGGCACGCAATATTTTAAAAGGAAAATAATAATCCAGACTTGCTTGTGTGAATTCCTTACATCCTGCTTTATTGCTAGCTGCGAGTCAATTGATTTGGATCTCACTTGCAGTCTCTTACACAACTGCAACTCCATCAGCTCTAACGAAAGCAAGATTCTGCAAAATTTCCATCTCAACTTCAGCTGTTAAATCATACTTCCAAAGGCAACAGTGGCATATAAAAAAGTTTTAGTCCCAGCAAAGTCAGCGAGGCTAAGGCCCCTAAATCCATGCTGAAGTATTACACACCTTTCAATTTTGACTTGTATAAAATATCACTGTGCAAATATTTTCCATTTGCAGGAATCACCTGCTCCTGACAGCTTCTCAGGGAATTTTTCTTCATGTGTAATACAATCTAAACATATGTGTTGCATTAAGTTGGGTTATATCAGGTCATGCCACCTGACACAGTATATCCCAACATAATCTAATGCCATGTAAATCATTCATTACAACAAACCTAAGGAAAAAAAAAAGGCAGGAAAAAAAAGACAACTTTTTTCCCACTTCACAGGCAGCTGCAGCAGATAAAGTGTCTATATTTTCATGAAGGGCCAGGTGAGCATCTGTGTTTTGGTGTTATTTTAAAGCATTTCACTACATCTCCATTTCCATGGTGGCCACAGCTACAGTCCCAGCTTGCTGATAACTAGAGGTGAAAGGATGGAAGTTTCAGGGCTTGGTTTTAGAGAACATTTTATATTTTCATAGCCAATATATGCGATAACAAAAGTACAAATGTCAGAAATGTTATAGCAGAGCCATAAAATTCAATGCAGGTCCAAAGCTCAGTGAAAAGCAGCAGGGGAACAGGTGGGACAGCAGGCAAAGGAGATCAGCTGTCCCAGGAGGTGAACACAAGCCACGGTGCAAATCCATTCCCATAGAGGCCAGATTTCAGGATCTCCCACCTCAGTTTAAGCAACAGAAATTAGCAATTTTGCATCACTTCATCAACTTGACCTAACTGAGAGTGACCAGCCTCTTTTACCAGCCCCTCTGCTGCTCCCTATGCAACACCAGGAAGGCAGGAGGAGAGAGAGCCACAGTGTAGGTTATCCCCTGCAGGAGACCCCCTCCCATCCCTTGGAAGTGGCATCAAGAGATTTCTCTATCCCATTCACTCTGCACCACATTTCATCTCCATGCAGCCCTTAGAGCTGGAAAAATTATTCTTGGGGTTTTAAAGCAGGCATTGAAAATCAGCAGTTCTTCCATAAATATTAAACTATCACACTCATTATGACAAAGGCATCTGCTGAAGGCGATTATTTGTCTGAACAGCCCACACAGCGTAGGTAGAACATGGGTTATGTTAAGAGCCTGTTGTAGGATGCAGTCTTGTATCATTTTATAAAGTAAGATTTTACATCCAAAGGGTAAAGCTTAATATCATGAATTATAACCGTAGTATGTTATTGCTGATTTTTTTTTTAATTTTGCAATTCTGTATTTTTAAAGTTGTCTACTTATCTGCTGGAACTGCACTGAATTGGATTTAATTGCCAACAGATTTTTACTTATAGCAATAGGAGTGTCTTGTGAGTAGCTACAAAAGGATTCTTACAGGAGCAGGAAAATAACATCCCTTTACACTGAAACAAACAATTACTGCTGATGTAAAAATACACTGAGTCTCACAGGCAAGCATGAACCCTGCTTACAATTGAGATAATTTCAGCTGAACTGGCTTTAAACTCAAATTTGTGCTAATGAAGAGACTGCAAACACACCTTGAACCCTAATTCAATAATGAGATCAACAATTACACTTAAAGGTTACTTAGCACTGCAGCAGTGCAAGCGAAATCCTTTTGATCACCTATATTTTGCTATTCATTATTTTCTTTGATGATTAATAACACTGAAAAGCATTTGGTAAAAGAATAAAATACAGTACAATATTTATACCTTCTTACAAACTGCATCAGCAAATCAGAGCCCTCAGAGCACCTACATTAAAAAGAAAACATCATCAACATTTGATGTTTGTCTTCTTTAACATCTGTGTTTTTAACAGCAGCCAAAATTTCAACCTTGGATCCACCACAGTTGCCGAAATGCCAAAATCTTTTATCCAGAACACCCATGTGCTGGCCATTTTCTTACACTTCTTTGTTTCCATCTTTGCGTGGCCCTTAGAAAATAGAAATTTGTGAATGTGTAATTTCTAGAGGTGAGTGGCAAGAGACATTTCAGTGAGCAAGAGGAAAGCAGTTATTTGACTTGGTGATTTCAACACCGCTCTGCGCCGGGAGGGAAAATGGCACGAAGACATTGTGCTAGGCAACAGATCATGTAAACATTTCCTATGACAGTCTTTCATCATCTATAGGAACATTTACACTGCCAGATCTTGTCTTCTTTAAAAATGTCAGCTCGGTAAGTTTGATGCACATGTGCTCCTTCTGTAAGTGTCTGCTCAGGCAGACAGTTTACTAATTTGTGGCTCAGTAAGCCTTCCACTGCACCGAGCACCTTGAGGTTAGCACATCTCTAATCATTATTTGATAACAGAAATCTGTAAGCATCACATCCCTGGTAACAAGAACATTGTATCTTAGCAACCAGCCTTGATATTCAAACAATTTCATTAAAGCGTAGCACCTCTTAGCAGGTGGGTGAGTGCGGGTGTTGATAAACATTTATAATATGATCAACCATTGTGTTTGCCAACACTATAATCATCATGACAAATTTATGAATTTGTTTACAAGCTCCTAGGTACCAACCTAAGTAGGTAAACTACCTCCTAGCACGCTTCTGTGTCTATAGATAGAGGCGCATTCCAAGATTTGATGCTTCTTTAAATTGAACATATTGGGGAAAGGGTTAGCAGATGAGCATCACATGTCACGGTAAAAATCACCATTTAAATTAAACCACAAAGGATGTGTTAGAGCGAGGGCAAGGATTATGTTTCACCCCCAAGAGAGCAAGGAAATTTAAAGTTGAAACTGTCTGTAATATATTCCCAGGTCCCCAACAGGGCACAAATATGGACATGGTGCCCCAGCCCCACATGGAGGACCCTGGGGGTCACTCCCACCCCTCACAGGGAGCAGTGGCTTCCTAACCTCAGCCAGAGCTTGGCAGCCCTGCCAAAAGGAGATATCAGGATAAACCATCTGCCTCTCCAGAGAAAGGGGCAAAGCTCAAATTATTTCAGTTCATCAAATACAGGACACCTATACCCAAGTAGGATGACAGGCTTTGAAGAAAGCAAATTCATCACCTTATTTGGGAAATGCAGCTTGGACATCCTCAGTCATGCTCAGCAAAAGGGGCTCACATAAACACATCTTCTGAAGTGGAAGTACTGCAGGCCAGATTGGCTACATTTTGCTTATAGAAACACAGGAAATCTTGCTCAGTTCGGGGTTAGAGCCTTGTCCCTTGCTATCCCAGGAAAGCTCATCATATAATGCTGAATGAATACAGTTCATAAACTACTTAGCTTCATCTTAAAACCTGTTAACTTTGTTAACCTCATAACTTCTATGGGAAGTTCTTTCCAGAACTGAGATAACTTGAAGACTTAATCTGGGGCTGATTTTATTTATGGCTCTTGAATATTCGTTTGTTCTCATGCCAATATTGTCATTTAACTGAGACCACTCAACCCTTCTTGGTGTTTACATCCCCCTTTTTTTTTAAGCGCAGAGCAATCGTGACCCCTCTTAGTCTTCGTTGTTGCTAGGCTAAACAAATTGTGCTCTTTTATGGCTGTATTACATCAACACAACCCCGTGGAGGGCAATAGGTTTGCTCTTTTGTAATCAAAACCAGCATTTGATCTCATGAACTTAAATGGAAATATCCTTCTAGGAGTGTTACTTTCTAAAGTGATTTCCAGTGTTGGGTTGCTGCCCAGAGGGGCAAGGGGGAGAGAGAGGGGACAGCCAGAGAAAGTGAGCTGGCCAGCCCAGGGTCAGACAAACTGACCGCCCTGTTTGCAGCTCCACGTGCCAGCTCAAGTCACTCAGGCCCTTTGGAGAGTCAGATTTTATGCAAGGGTTTTGGTTGCCAACCTAAATTATGAATTCACTTATCTACCCAAATCCACCTAAAAATGCGAGTCCCTCCACCCTTTAATTTCCCTGTAAGGTCAAGCCACCTTCACCATCCCACAGGGAGAAACACCCTCAGGCCATAACATCCCCTGAGCAAGGATCATACAGACTCTGGTCCCAAACACACTCTCAAATTCAAATTTCATAGTTTCACATCTATAATGAGGACACCAAACCAGCCTGTGGTTGGAAGGCCATATCTAGAAACTTCCAGACAGTCCTTTGCTCTGAGGATGTTATGCTCACAGAATTATCCATCATTCAGATGCCTGTCTTCATCACCATCCATGGGGAAGCACGTGCCAAGAAGCAAACAAAGGCAACAGGAGAGGCAAAAATATTTAAGATCTATGTGCAGATAAACAGAATGCATGTCCTACTCCAGATTTGTGTCTGATTCATGAGTATTTTAATAAAAGAAATCAGGAGCAAAGTTCTTTGAACAGTTAAGAACTTCTTGACTCTTCATTCTAGTCTCGAAAATAATGACCTGTTCCCCTTGGTTTGCACTAATTTTTGCAAGCAAACCAAATCAAAACCTTGCTCAAGCTGCAACAACGTGTGTTTAAAATTTACCAATAGGTGGAAGATGGAATGCAGGCAAGAGAAAAACAGGAATATGAAGTTTGTACCTTGTACCTATGACATCCAAGGTAACACCACCGCATCACTGACTTCACACTGGGCACGTTACATCAGGCTGTTAATCTACCTGAAATACCTGGGGCCAAGTGAAGCATTCTGAAATAGGTAACTGAGACTCCTTTCTGGAAATTAAAGTCATCCACTGCAAAAAAGGAACAACACATTTTGCAGCTTGTTGTCTTTGTGGTTAACTTTCCTCCCAGTGTTAAGATCCAGTGATAATTCTATAAACTACACCTGACACAGACTAATGTTTTGGTGGATTTTCCTCCCCTCTTTTTTCTTTAAACCAATTGTACAACTTTGCAAAGCTACGTAAGTTTTAATTAGGTATCTAAATACATTGTAAAAAAATCAGAAACAAGTAAACCATAGAAAATACTACACACAAACTTTACCAAACCTGTGCCAAGTACAATACACATCAATCATATATATAAAACAATATAAATTCACAAATTTGAAGCAATAATTAAAAAAAGGGAGGGAACTTATCTTAAGCAGGAGACCAAGTTAATCCATATGTTCTCCCATACAAACAGCATGCAAGTTTAATTTCCAAAGGTATGCCCTTTTTTAATATTATCTGATAACAGAAAAAGAAAAATTGGCCAGCTGTGGCTCCTCATGCCTCAATTTCACCATCTATAAAATGGGAGAACTTGAATCTCATCTCCTTTCCTGAAAGCTATCATGTTCAAAGCACTCTAAACCTGAAGTTATTTTTGGAACAGTATCTTCAGAACACGCTGAAGAAACACCATAAAGAACAACATCACTTGCACGCAGAAGTCAAATTCATATTCGTTAGCAGAAATCTTTATACTCTGTGTTTTCATAGCACAACAGAGTCTGAGCTAAGAGTGATGACAGCATTAAACTGGAAAGAAATTTTCCCCTTCCCCTTCAGCATATTTCTTTTGCAGGATACATGTTTAGCAGTCAAAGAAGAGACATGAAGGAGTATTTGTAATGCTGTGAAAAATTTCAAGTCTGGGTTAAAATTCTAAATGCAGTTTGAAACGGGACAGGTTTAGAAGAGAAAAAGAAGGCTTTGAGGTGGCCTTCAGGCAGTGTCGCCCTGCTCTCTTCTCCACCTATATAATATTCATAGAAAAATCTGGTATTTTGGGTTACTATTTTTCCAGCAGCCTCAGATTTCATCTATTCCCCATGAAAGATAAGGTGCACACGAAGCCAAAACCTGGTGAAAAACCTCCCTTCCTTCACATCTTGTTTGCTAATACTCTACTCCCCCAGCTTCCAAGTCTGCCCCACATGCCTGCCACAGAGGGTTTGCCACCTGACAACACTTGCTGGCCACACAAAACAGCAGGCAAGGACACATTGCCCAGGTCAGCCAGGAACAGACACAGGGATGATAATAAAATACGGTTCTACAGAGGCAGTAATCACTCAACACCCCGATGGGCTGGTTAAATATTATCCCTGTTACACAGTTTGGGAAAACTGGCAGAGATGGTGTCAAGGCTTCATGGAGCCACTCGTCAGACAGTGGGTTTGATCTCCTGGGATTCAGGTTCCCATTTTCATATGCCCCAAAAAAGGGGGGAAATGGATGTTTACCTATACAGAGAGTTCTGTATAGGGGGTAAGAGGGGCAGTTTCTAATGCTTTTACAGCCTTCCCCACACCAGCTATAGGACTGGTCAGGAGTTTTGGCTCACAAAAGGAGAAGGAGCACATGCTGAGGCCACCTGTGGCTCCACATTCCCCTCTTTCATTCCTCACCCCTCTCCTCTCCTTCTTCCTGGGGGGAACTGCTTACAAAGAGCCACACCATGGGTATATGGGAGGTCCCATAAATTCAAAATTTCTGTGATTCAAACTCCAGCAAGCTGTTTTTACACATACTGGGAGCAGCAGAATGGGGAGAATATGCTGAGAAACAGGGTCCTTCTGCACCAGCTGGGGGTAACATTTTCTTACAACCAGCACAAGATGCCACAGCCGACGCCTGAAGATAAATATACACCCTTTCATATTTAACCAGCATATTTTGCCTTTTCAGCACAATACTGAAATCTGTTTAATTTTCAAACTTCCAGTTGAGATCTTCCTGACATTTTTAGTGGAGAAGGACAAGACAACCAAGGCTGAGCATGCCCACACAGAGTGACATCACTGTGTGCCCAAAACAAAAATGCCACCACAAGGGATGGTAGAACAGCTCACTCCAACACCACTACACAGCAGCTTCCAAGACTCCAACATTTGTTTTACAATCCCTAAGCAAAGTCCTCCAAGAATTTTTCACTAACTTTAGGCAGTTGAAGTGCCCATTCCAGTTCCAACACAAAATTTTAAAAGTTTTTGTGCTGATGTACATGCTAAATACATCCTTTTCCTTGATTCCCAGCAGAACTTTTTGTCCAAAACGCACACACAAAACAAGCACAAAACCAAAACCCACCATAAACCAGGTAAATCTGGTTTTCATACTAGTCTGAGACAACCTGTAGGCCACCTACTCAGTACTATCACACCAATTAAGAATGTTCTAACAGCAGAAGAAGGAGAAAAACACTTTGGATGTTTTGCTGAATCTCCTGGAGTATAAATTTCCCAGCTTTAGTTCTTCAGAAGCCCACCCTATAGATTAAGATCTTGCAGTGGTCAGTTAAATTATATATGTTTTTCATTAGAAGCCTAAAGATAAATATGAATTCATAAGCGTGTATATAGAGACATACCTGCAGGACTTAATCACTGAGATCACAGTGGAAAGTAGTTTTAACACAGCAGTGAATTTTGCCTTTCCAGTGTGTTAGAGAAAAGGAAAAAAGTAGAGCTGTGTATGAACATAAATCAGAGTGACCTTTACCACTTCTTTAACTCCCAAGGAAAAGCTATTGCATTTTAAGGAAAGAACAGTCTCCATTAAAGAATGAGACAATCAGCCTATTAGGTCAATTTTAATTTTAAGACCAGAATATTAAATATTCCCTTTGATTATGAATTGTATTAAAGTGATTAAAATCATCTAATAAAAAAAACCTAATCCCAGACCTGCTGTCATATAAATATATACGGTTCAAAATATTTCAGTGCAACTTAACATTTGTAATAAGGTCCATAATTTATTAAAATTATAATCTAACCACATTTAAATTAATTTTAAAACTCAAAAATATACACTCTTACCATCTTACTGCCTGATATAAAAGAATGCCAGTAAAATCACATTTTCTAGCTTTTTACTTCTCTCCTTATTGCGTGACCACCTCTACAACATAAAAACATCTTGAAGGACTCAAATGAGCTCCATCAGATACTGGGAGAGATGAGTGACAAAGCTACAAAAAAATCCTAACATTTTCCTGAAGAATCTTTGTTATTATTTATAAACACTTTTTTTTTTCTGTTGCTGTAACACAACTAGGAGACATATGTAGATAGATAAAACACCAAATGTTTATTTTTTTAATTTGGTTTTTTTATGTTTTAAAGTGATCTCTGCATTTTGCATTTTCCTTCAGATCACTGCCATAGTCTTCTGAGGCAGGCTGCAATCCCCGTTTGACTCATCACATTATGTGCTCGTATTAAGTTTTGCATTAAATCCCAGTGCCATCTATAACTTGCTACTAATATCTTTACACCACCGAGGCTTTGATATTTGATGGAAAGCCCCTGAAACCTCACCAAGGGTCTCATCAAATCAGGCAAGCCTCACTTTGCTTCGTATTTACCAAGTGAAGCATATATTCAAGTGAACCCAGTTTGAGGAGTCCATGGTTAGTTAATCAGTTATGAACAGTTTTCTCAACCTATTGTTTTTAGCAATACAGCCAAAATTCTATGAAATGGCATCCCTTGATGCTCTACTTGAATATCAATGCTTTACCTGAAGAGAATCAAAATGGTATCTCTCCCTCCCACTAATTCCTGACTTCTTGCTTAGTGCAATGCATCCAAAGAAACGAAACTTATTGAATCAAGTTTAATGACATAATAAATTCTTCCCTTCAGACAATGTTGAGGCTTAATTCACTAGAGCACTTTAAGCCTTTGCCTTTAGCATCTGATGGGTCATTAGTCTGTAATCCTCAGCTAGCCTGTTTGGAATCTAAACTAAATCAGGAACCGTATCAGTAGTTTCTGAAATATGACTGGCAGGTCAAGTGGCCTCAAAAAGACTGCCTGGGGCATATAAGACTAGGATAGGGCATGACTGGAGCAGAACCAGTGATGGATCTGGAAGCGTGTACTCAATAAAGACTTCATTCATTCTAACTCACTAAACAGCAGTTCTTCAAATGACTTGACTTATATTTTTGATGTTTTTAACCAGTAGGTCATGCAATAAAATTGTCCTCTATGTGCCAATAGGCTTAACACACAGATCATTGACTTGCATGCTTGGGCATATTTTATTTATATTTTTCCCTCAAATTTTTCCATAGCAGCCTGAAAAAGGCAATAGAATCACCACCGTGTGGGAAAACATGCAATCTAAAGGACTTAGATCATAGAATTTTGAAGAGCAGAAAGTTTGATGAAACACCCTTTTGTCCAAAAGGAGAAAATAAAACCTCTGAAACGCTCGTTCCTACACCTGGAAAGTCACATTCTTGAGATGCTACAAATAATCTCTGCTCCCAGCTGAATATTTCTCACATTACATATTAAAAACACTCTCTATGCAATAATTTTAGGGCTTTTCAATACAAGCCAGAAAACCAACTCTGCTTTAGAATTTCAGCTGGAGTGTTTCAGGCTTATTGGAGAGGAAAGTGTGCTGTGCTCATCTCCAGAACCCTCCACCACAGCATTCACTGAACGCTCGTGAGACTTGATTCAAAGTCCACTTCAGTCAATTGACCCCAGTGGTCTTTAGATCAGGCCCTTAATCTGTACATTGCACTCAGATAATCAGTAACAGCTTAGTTAGACACTTTTTTTTTTTTTTTCCCCACTCATCATTTTCCAGATTCAACAAAACATTTCCAAACCCCCTCAAAATCAGACTGGCACTTCTGGTGGATGCAGTGCAGCACATGCTATAGCAGAGGTTTAAGTAGTCTTTGCAGTTTAAAAAAAAAGTGAGGAAAATTAAAAAATAAATGTATAATCTTGACACTTTGACTCCCAGAAAACACCCTGAAGAGCTTCAGCTCTTATGCCATAGTGATTTTTCAGTGGAGACAAAGGCACATTGGCACCAAGCAGGGAGTGAAAAGGAAGACTAATTCTGGTTTGAAAACAGAGCACAAGGCTGCACTACAGAACAAGTTCCCCCAGTGTCCCTAGAATACCAAAATGCAAGGATTCAAAAGTCAGACAGGATAATCTCAAGATCCCCGCTCTGAGGAGTGACAGGAGCCCCCAATCACCCCATTTAAGAGTCACCTTCTGCAGAGTGGCTGTGTAAAATTCAGCAGGGCAAATCCCAAAATATCCCCAATTAGAAAGATAACTCATTTACAGATCCAGCCTGCTCAAAGTTGTCTACAGTTTAATTTAAATATGCATTAAACACACTGTGTAGCAGAGGCAAAATTACTTATTGCTTTAAGCATGCCCATGCTATTTTAAAATAGCCTGGCCGTCATGAGCATTTCTCCTATTATCTTTGGTGACATTTAATCAGTGCTTAAATGTTGGGAACACAGGGGAAAGAAATCAGGTTATATATTTGGGAAGGCAACTCTCAGAAATTAGGCTTCTTTCCAAAAGAGAACTTAACCAGTTGCTCACTGCCTAAGCAAACAGAGTTAACAATTAAATTTTCTCCTGGTAAGAGAAAGTCACACCCCAGCCAGTGTTAAATCCTTTTGGGGATGCTCTACCGAGGCTGAATTCAAATTCCCAGAAGACTCAGACCAATAACTTCATCCTTTATACAGTAAGATTCTCTTTTTTCCCTGTGCCTCACTCACTACGGCGGCAGAAGGTATTTACAGAAATGAGGAAATGTAATTTTTTTTCCCCATTTATTATTGAACTATTAAACGCACTCTGTCATTTGGGAACTCCCTCCATCTCCAGCCTTTGTATTCCAAGGTACTTCAGTAACGGCAGTAAGTGAAACTAAAATGCCAACTTGAGATTTGCATTATAAATGGCATATACAAAGAGAGACTTTTTAAACTTTGGTTGATCTAGCATATCAAAGATCTTTTTCTCTCTTTTTCTAAGCTACTTCAGTGACTGTATTGAAGTGAACTGAAAGGATTAGCTTGAAAGTGGCAAGAAATCTGGCATGCAAAGAAATAAATTTTTTCTCCACACTTATTTCAGTTGAACTCTTCATTATATGGGGGCCCCTTTCCTCTTCTGAAATGCATTTTGCTCTGTCTCTCTCAAGCCATCCCATGCTGTGCCAGTCCCAAACAAGGTGAAAATACAAAGTGTGCAAGAGCAGCTCCTGACACTGGTTCCCTCAGCTCCTCCTCAACCTCCTGCACTGCCAAACTGAGCACCAGCATGAAGATCACGGCCTATTTATTCATAATTTCCTCTTTAGCTGGAGGCAAATCCAGTGATATTGATGACATTTGCCTCTCCCACACTTTATCCTGATGCACTTCCCCACTGCACAGACCTCCATGTGATTGGGGTACACATCCCAGAAACACACACAGAGGATGTTCTCCGCTTCCCGAGGAAATTACACGCAGTTTTCACTACTTGCAGTGTGGTTAGCATAGCCTTACTCCAGTAATATCTATCTGGGAAAAATGAAACAGCATGGAAAAAATCACCAGGGGAAGAAGAGCAGAAGGAATGACTCAGCTGTGAACCTGGATTCAGACAAAAATGACTAAGAGCTCCCAAAATCAAAAAAACAAAACAAAACAAAAAACCAAAAAACTTTGCGACTGCTGATACCAATTCTCCGCTCAGATTCGTTCCCATTTAGAAAACTTAGATTATATTCTAGTTAGAAAACAAGTTAGATTGATTATATTATATTCAGAAAACAAGTTAGATTATTCTTTAGAAACGTTGGTCACTCTGTGGCTCCCTACCTAGCTCATCCCTTTGCTTTGAATAATTAAGCAAACCAGCTGCATTAACTCTTTGAAACAAAAGCCCTTTGTGTTTACTGACAAGTTCAGTGGCAGCCCTAGATAAGGATCAGAGACAAGCTCCCAGGCTGTGTTTGGTGAAGGGCTGAAGGTCTGAGGGGAAAGAAGGGGCTGGCAGGCACAGGCAAGGGGAAAGGCTTGGGTTTCCCAAGCTGGGGCTGAGTCAGAGCTCAGGGCTCCATCAGCGCTCCGTGTTTACGGAATAAATCGTTGTTCCATCGCAGACGCACTCACTGCCCACTCCAGTCCGAGCTCATTCCTCTTACATCAGTGACTCCACAGCAAGATTAGACAGACATACAGCAGGGAAAAAATCCAGCTCAGGACAGTGTAATCCCCGCTTTCCCGACAAACTTGTTTGTGCCAGGGTAGCCCAAGGCCTGCAGGAGAAACGATGTGTGTCCAGGCTGGCGGCCGAGGACAAACCAGGGACACTCAGAGTGCCCAAAATATGGGGAGTGTTACTCCAGACATAACAAAACACAGCTTATAACGACATGCCACTGAGATAGTCTTTCATTTGCAGCTTCTGGGAGTTGATTTATTGGCAACTAATTACAGAAAATACTGGGGGGTTTCTTCACATCACACAGGCCACAATAGATGCTCCATCCCTCAGTGTCGATGACACGGGCACCCTGTCAGAGCTGAATAGCTGCCTACTGACCCCTCCTCTTCACCGGGGGGACTTGCTAATGTCCTGGGCTAAAACTGTGCCAGCACCAGCTGGCAGGCACGCTCGTGAACCGCCGAAACCCACCCCGAAGACAAGAGAGACCTCTGCAACCTGCAGAAGCAAGACCAGAATTTCTCCTTCCTCCCAAGATTAACTGCAGGAGAGTGCTCCAACAGCTATTCATCACCAGCAGCACCTAAAGCCTTCCTCACTGCATATATCAACGTGTCGAGGGCTGTGACTAATGGAAAAGGCACCACCCTACAAAAAGGAATAAAAAATGAAGGAACCATCAGTAACAAGTCAGCTGTACCAAGCTAAATTTTTTTAATGTAAAGATTTGAAGTAAATACACACTCAAAAAATAAAAAAAAAAAAGAAAGAAATCAACCTTCTTATTAATCACCTCATGAAGAAATGCAAAATATTAAATCAGTTTAGGTTTATTTCAAGCAGCCTTAAAGAGATAAATATAAATAAGCTTCCAAAATGCCCAGGGAAGTGACACGAGCCTGTGATTCCAAAGAGCCTGGGAGGATGCTGAGCCACACGTAAAATACTGTTTGCATATGTGGAGTTCAGCACACAACAGACTTCTGAGAAGAGAGCAATGTCAAACAAAAGAGTAGCTGTATTAATAGCTATATTTACTTTTGCTGGTTCTTTCCTATAAGGCTACATATAGGGAGAGGAATTAATTGTCTGGAGAGCCCACCTTCTGTAGTGACCCACCCAAGTGGGTCAGCCTGAGCCTGATGGCAGAAATGAGCAATAAAAAGTTTAACACTGTCTGGAATAATCCCGGATTTCATTTAATCTCCCTCCTAGTACTAAAAATAACAGAAAGCAATAAAATCTCAGATGGTGCATATTGCAAGAGCCGGAGTTTAATCTCGCTGATGAGAAAAAGAAAAAGCGACAGACCCCTTTCTCAGCTTCCCAACACTCCCAATTTTGATTCTTTTCCTGCAGTGCTGGAATATGCACCTACTTCCTTGCATTAACAGATCTCCAAATAACACTCATAGGAACTATTTTCCTACACATAAAGTTGCTTTCTCTGTTCAGAGGAGTATAACTGGGTTTGGGAAGAAATATAAAAGAGTTGCTAAAGCCAGTAATTTCCTCAGCCACACATATGGCTTCTAAGTTTAATAGCAATTATGTCATTTTTATATATGATTCACTTGATGTTGTTTTCATGTGAATCATTTGACATATATAACTCTGGCAGATTTCTTAAATAAGCATATCACCAGAGACTAAATTACTAATCAATTAACCAATTTCTCTCCCCCCCCCCCCCCCTTCTCCCATCTTGGCATGCAATTAGGAGAGAAAACTAAACTTAGAAAGGCACTTGGAGAAAATGAGGTTTGATAAACCATGGGGTTTTTATTCTGGGGGGAGCAAGGGGATGGCAGGGCAGTAAACTGGGGCCAACAGCAAGCAAACACATGAAAAGACTTTGCACTCAAGTGTCTCCCTGCTGGGATCTAAAGAGCATCTCTGCAACACCCAAGGTATCTCCAGCACCCCAAATATTGCACAGCCACCCTGGGCAAGGCTCATGCCCTTCACCCCTTCCTTGCAGGAGCACCAACGTGGCCACAAACACCTGCTGTTCAGCACTTGAGCAGGTGCAGCAGAGACACCAACACCCCCAAATGCACGAGGTTTTAATTCTCACTTCTCTTCTTGCTGGCGAGGACAGGGAGGGCAGTGCTGCAGAGGAACAGGGAAGGAAGCAGCCCAGTTGGAGAGGTGTTTACAGCTTTCTTGCCTGACCTCCCTGTGCTCTCACCACAACACACACCCTTCTTTCCAGAAGAAATTTCATACCCTGCAACACCCCTTCCTCATTTTCAAACCGTTCACCACCCTGGTGCTCAGCAACCTGTCCCTCAGCCACAGGCACAGAGCAGCCCTTCCTCCCCTTTCCTGGAGACACAGCTGGGCATCCCCTTCCAGCCCCACACCACCTCAGCTCCCTCTCCTCTCAGGAACTATAGGCAGAGAAGGTTTATTTTGCCAGCTTAACTGCATTTAACAAATTTCCTTCAGCTCCCAGCTCAGCATACAGGCAAAATACCTGACTCATTGCATTTATGGGTCTTGAGTGAAGTAGCCACAGACACTTTCCACACCTTTCTTATTACTCTGCTTGGAGACCAGGCATCCTTCAGAAGGAAATCCACTTCTCTTGCTATAAAAATGCCTTGAAACCTGGTTGTAACATCCTCAACTCTAACTGCAGTTAGTGAAAGGCAGTCTACATGTACAGCAACTTTCCACCAGTGTTTTGTTTCCCTCTTACAAACTCCACTGGTACTCTCTCACAAGCAGCAAGCAAAGATAGCTGCTCTGAGCAGCTTCTGAGAGCTAATATCTGTGTACTTTGGCTGGTATCAAAAGAACAATTAAGCACACACTTAATACGATCACCCAAGTAAATGCACTGACTCCTTTAAGACAACCTTATTTGCTTGTTTTATTTAGGAACATATTCAAGAGATTTGTTTGAAGAAACCAAAGCAAACAGCAAGACCAGGGCTCAGCCACCAAACATTCAGACAACCAACTACTCCAAATCTTTTCCAACATAAAAAACTAAATTTAGGTTTCAACATCCAGTTTTCAAACACAAAAAGTTCATAAGCCATCACAAGGTAGAACCCCAACTTTATTTTCCTACCTCCCATAGCTGATTTTACCTTAAAAATGAGTGGCTTCTTTCTTCTCTCCTTCCTTCTGCCCTCCATCTGAGAAAGGCAGGAGCCCAGCTCCTCTGATATAGCCACCTCTCTGCAGTTAAGCCCAAGTGAAGGCACCTGCATCTTCTGGAGAGTCAGAGCACACCAGAGAGCAAGGAAAGAGGCGAATGAAAGCCTGTAAGCCAAGCTAAGCCAAGCCATCTAAACTAGCAAGTGAAAGGTGTGAGGTTTACACATGAACACCTACTGAGGCAGCAATAATCCTCCTGCTAGGGTGAGCAGGCACCCTAATCACCTCTCTCTATTACTCATGGTATTCACATAAAGCAAAATTACTTACCTAGATGGGATTCATATTTTAGAGAATCTCTTCTAACCCTTTACCTGATTCACAGTAGAAACTGGTTGTTTCACTGTCCCAAAGCAGGGTGATGAGAGAACAGAATCATTAAATCATTTAAGTTGGAAAAACCCTCTGAGACTGAGTCCAACCATTAACCCAGCACTGCCAAGTCATCACTAAACCGTGTCCCCACTGTGCCACTCTGCTTCACCTTGAGTATTGGGTGCAGTTTTGGGAAAGAGGAGGAGAGGACACTGATCTCTTCCCTGTGGGGCTCAGTGATAGGGCCTGAGGGAAAGGTTAAAGCTGTGTCAGGGCAAGTTTAGGTTGGACATCAGGAGAAATTCTTTACCCAGAGGTGGTTGGGCACTGGAAGAGGCTCCCCAGGGCAGTGGTCACAGCACCGAGGCTGACAGGAAGTGTTTGGACAACTCTCTTGGGCACTTGCTGTGACTCATGGGCCTGGTCCTGTGCAGGGCCCTTTCAACTCAGCATATTCTGTGATTCCATGACACAAATAATGTCCCTTAATTTTACAGCTGAAACATTCGAAGGAGGAGAGGAACTTCCCTGGTGAAAACACCCCAGAGACACCAGGATAAGTCAGCTTGGAGGTGAGCTGTGCTCACACTGCTGTGAACAAGCGCGTGAGGGCTTTTTCCCTCACAGCAGAGGTCCAACCTCCTTCTGTTCACTCCTTATTTCAGGTGCCTATTGCAGCTGCTCATGCTCAGATGTTGCAGATTATCACTGATAGGAGCTCTTCACTCCTAGAAGTTCTGTTTGGTTTCATTCAAAATCTGGTTCTTTTCTCCCTTTTCCTTCTGCTGTACAGATCTGGCAATCTGGTTTTATGAAACAAACAATTCCCCAAAGACAAGTGTGCTGGCAGGAATCAATACAGCTGGTTTGACTCCCCTGAGACATGGCTTGCTCAAGGTGAAAAGCCTGCTGGGTTTTCTTTACCTGGCTGGTTACCAACTGCTATAAATAAGGAAGTTATGAGCAACAGAGTTCATAGAACCACAGAATGACTTGAAGGGACCTTAAAGACCGTGGACAAGGACATTTTCCACTGGCCCAGATTGTGCAAAGCCCCATCCAGCTTGGTCTTGGACACCTTCAGGGATGGGGCAACCACAGCTTCTGTGGGCAAGCCTGTCTCCTTCCTGTGCATACCTGGAAGGGTCATCTTCCCTACCTGGGAAACAGGAACTTCAGCTTCCAAGGTGTGACTGTATCTTGGAGGATCAGCTTCTGAGCACCTGCCCAGCTCCTGGGCATGACACTCATCCCAGGATTTTTCCAGTGAGGTGTTTGTAACACTGCCATTGTTTCCCCATATCATGGACATTATCTGTGCTGGTCTGGGTGCTACTGGCCCAGTGTTCATCCAGAGCCCTACCTCTGTTTTTTGAGCACTCAGTTCTCTTTGCAGGGTGCCCAAAGACCTGCTGCCACCAGCTGTGGCTTCCAGGCAGCCACGTGTGCTTCCCCAAAGCCTCAGAAAACACCGAAGCTTGAGCACTTCTCAAAAGTGAATCCCCCTGGCTGCTTTTTTTGATCCTGTTTACTTCATGCACTTAATTAACACAACCACATTCTGAGGATGCATGTTATCAGCACCACATGCCCTGGTCTAACAAAAACCATGGCTAAGTATTAGTTATAAAATCCCCGCTTTGCAGAAAAAGTAACAGCAAAATGCTCCTTCACCACGTACCAAATGGCACGTCTTCTGTGGCATCCCCACCTTCCTCGCCTCCCTCTTCCTGTGGCTGGTCCATCTGTCCTCACTTGGGAGCTCTGATTTCACACATCTTTCCCCACCACATCTCCCCTGCTCGCCGAGTGCTCCTCAGGCGCTCTGTGATTCGCAATCCTGCAGCAGTTACGCTGCGCGGTTTCCCATCGCTCCCGGCCTGCCCCGACTTCTTCATTTCCTGCTGCCAACAAACCCACCTTACACCCACTGCCAACACCCCCCGGGGCACTGTTTCCACCCACCCCATGTGGTCTGTGCTCTGGGTGTCAGCAGCGTGAGCTCCTCGCACGCTCTGCCTGCCCAGTCCCACTCAGCCGTTCCCTGCCGTAACCAAATGAAACAACCTGCTGGCAGGAGGATGGAGAGAACTTTGCAGAGTAGCCCTCTCCTTCCTCTGCTCCCCTCCCCATCCCCCTGCAGACCCTCCACACCGAGAAGGCTGATGACAACGTGCTGAGCTCAGAATCTCCCACCCTACTTAACCCCCTTGAGAAACTTTCCCACTCCCAGACGAGCCCTGAGAAACGTTCACTCAAGGAAGACTTCCCAGCTGCAGAATCCTCAGTGCCAACAATCTCTGCACTCCCAAACCTGATGTGATCCAAGCTTGGACTGTCAGATGACCTGTCAGATCTGCTCTGGAAAATTCACAGGATAAAAACTCACTAGAAAAGGAGCAGAGCAGCTCTTACGCTATCAGAGCAAAACAACATTAAAACATTAACGACCATTCTTGCTTCCCCCAGGACTTCCTTGGCCAACCAGGAGACAACTACCCTGGTTCCCTTTAAAACTTATGGCACAGTCTGCAGCAAAGATGTTAAAATTTTCCAGGTTTTTCTCTTCCTCAGATTGATTGATACTGCAAAAGGACAGACAAAGCTTGGGCTAGAGGAATTTTCAGGAGTCTTTCTAAAGTAAATTTCCTATATTTAGTGAAATTGCATGCTGCTGATACATATTATTGGCCTGCAGAATGAGACTCATCCACCCAAGGAAAAGGATTAACTGAAATATTGCCATTTCTAGGAATTAAAGTTATTGGAATTCAAGCTGAAACCCATTTCCTATACGCAATCTTAATGTGATCCTCAGGGAGCTCTGAAATTATCATCTTCAAGTAAGTGATCTTTTCATGCAATTTTATTCTAGCACTATATCTAGGTATCTTCTCCATAACTTCTATGTCCACAAGCTTATTTATCTCCTTGCTAAAGTTCAAAATCTAATTTCCAACACAGGTTACTTACTGTAATAAACTGTACAAGCTTTAAAGTGACAAGTTGAAAGATACAATTTTTTAGAGTTATGAATTAATAGCCATATACGTCAAAGAAAGTGCCAACTTTTTCATATTTATAGATATATTATTGAAATGATAAAAAATGAACTGAGGAAAGAGAAAAGAAGTGAGGAGAACTACATATAATGAATCAAACATACTTAACAAGACATGTACAGACACTTTAGTGTGCATCTCTTTTATTACATTACATTAATCAAATTCTGCTAAAGACATCCATCTAAGCGAAGTGTCACAGTGATATTCTATAAAAACATTCTTTTGAAAAAGAGTCTTCCCTGACAGTGGTATCAACTCCACTGTCTCAAGTGATTGTCAGGACTGCATTACTCAGAAATTAAGAGAATTTATGTAAGTGCCTCACGAGCTCCCCTGAAGAAAAAAAAATAATTTAATTGGAGGAAGTGTACAAACTCTGATAAAGGCTGGTAAAACAGGGATAAGTGATTTCACTTAGGGAAGCATGAATGGGTTTTTTTTTTTCTGCTTCTTTCTCCTTTGGTTCCAGCACAGACAGACTTTCTTAGTCAGGAAAATCCTGGAAGAAAATCTTCCCTTCTGCTAAAATGGGCAGAATATGTGCACTTTTGCTAAATTATCCACCAAGACCCGATCAGCTGAGATTTGAGGCTATTCTTCTTCCTCCGTGTATTTATTTATTCATTCTAATGAGCCTACAAACAGCTCTCAGGAAGGCAATGGAGGTTTCTTTGCCATGCAGATGTGAGGCCCAGATGTGGCACAGCTTGGCATGGCCTGGCTCTAGGGGGCAGAGGCAGTTCTTGCAGGCTGGGCACTTGGGTCATGGCCACATGTGAGCTCAGGTTTGCACCAGTCACGACCTTCTGCCTTCCTACTACCAGGCAGATGCTGCAAACGCGAGGTAACTCAGCATTTTTACAACCTATTGTACCTGTGTGTTTCAAAGTGGGATTTACAACAGGACCTCATTTGCTGCTTAAGAGGAAAATGATGTGGAGTTAAAATTTTGATTTAATTCTTGCATTATTTCATCTCCTTCTTTGCAGCAGCCTAAGCCAGGATTTCTTAGCTTTGACCACACCTAGAAAAAATACGAATGCTAAAATTCCCATCAAACAGAGAATTTGGACGAGAAGAAGCTACTTTCAGCCCCAGTGGCAACAAGCCACAGAGAATGAGGGGTGGAGGGTATTGCATCACTTCTCCTCCATTATTTAGATGCAGTGGGATCCATAAATCCACAGAGGTGACATCCATTAGGTAGCATTAAGGTAGTGCTGGTATTCCCACTCAGCTCTGGGCTTTCCATTGTGTGTGGGGGGGGTTGGTTTTACTTCCCTGCAAAGGAAGGAAAAGCTCCTCGTGGTAATCCCTGAGTGATGTGGCATCATGTGTCAAAATATAAGACAAGGAAACAAGGCACAGGGAACAGTTTCATCTAAGTGATTCACTGACAGATCACAAAAGCAATGATTTGCTCTTCCCAATTATTCTCTAATTTCACTAATCAAACTATTAAGCCTGGATGTTATTCAAAACTCAAAGTCAACACTACAAAAAAGCCAAACATGAAATCCACCATTTGCATAACTTATTAAGTGAAATATGGAATTCATGTGACAGACAGAACGTCAACTTCAAACTGTGTTTCCAGCCACAGCAAGAGCTGTTTGATCTACACGGGTTAGTTCCCTACCAGGAAAAAAATCACACACACAAAATTTGCCAAACTAGTCAGTGCAGAGCGATTCTGCAGTGAACTTTGTAAATGCAGGAGAGCTGTGAACGCGTCGGATCAAAATTCTGCCACAAATTCAAACTAATATTTACCGAACATCCAGTTCACTGCTCGCTCAGCTGCTCTTATCAATGTTTTAATAAACTATAAATCCTAGCGAGCCCTGAGGCAACTTAACTGCTGTAGTGATGCTGGAGGGTGATTAGGAAAAAAACTAAAGATAAGATCCATTGTTTTTTTCATGGTTGTGCACATCATTTTTCTATTTCTTATGCTTTATGTGTGATAATCTGAGCTTCCTCAGAGGTAAATTCTCATCTAATCATAAGTCCCCACACACCAACAGAACATATCCTATGTGGTCTAACAACAAAAAAAAAACACAGAGCAAGAAGTGCTTCATTAACAACATGGATTTAACCTACCGTAAGCTCATTTTTAGGCTGCAACAAAAGCCCTGGAAAAGGTGAAAATTAAAAGATGTCACCTAAAGAGCTCTCTAAAATTAGAATTAATTTTAATCTGCCTGGAAAAAAAACCTTGAATGGTGCTGAGAGTTATGAAGAGGGGGGTTGTTTTAAAAATATATATAATATAAAACAAAAGGAAAAAAAAACCCTGTTTTAAAGAAACAGGGCAGACATCATGCTCTGCTGTTCAGATTTATACCTAAACCACATGAAAATGTACTGGCCGAGCCCATCCTGTGGCATTTCTGATAAGTACAGGGTATGGGGATAAGGTCCTGGGTGCAGGCAGGTAAGGGCAAGGGGAGGCAGGGCACAAAGGGGTGGCACAGGAGGGGCACCTCTCATTTTGGTAGCCCCACAGGTACCAGAGATAGATCTTGGGTTTGAAGGGGATGTTTAAAAGCCGTGTCAGTATGTTCTGCTCTGGAACTGCTCCAGGCAGCATTGGGAGGAAGGAGATATCTCCTCTCGCTATTTTTGGGTTGGAGCATCCCTGCTCCAGATGGGTTCTTTTGCTTGTCTGATTCACCACAGCCAGAGCTATAAGCCAGGAGGGTGAGCTGGATTAATATCAGGTGCGCCATTAATAAATATTTCCCTCTTTCCCAGTGTTTCTCCCTCTGTCCCTGCCTGGGTCTGCTCTGCTCCCCAGGCAGCCCATCCCTGGCTCTCACAAGCCAGGCTGACCTTTCTCTGCATACACAGCCCTGCCAGGATCAGCCCCAGCAACTGGAATTTGTCTCCCTCTAAGTGACAGCTGCCATTTTAATGATCCAGCAGCAAAGGTGAGTTTCATCTCAGGAGGCAGAGAGGGAATGCAAAATAAAGAAAGGAAAAAAAATGTTTCCACGAGGAGCTCCTGAAGATCAGATGGTTAGGAAGTGATTTGGGGGTGAATTCTATATTTAAAAAACATTTTTAGCCAATTTAACAGATAACTTAACTAGTTCCTACGTGGCACTGATGTATATTTATAACTCCTTTTGAATGGATTTGTATTAAATTGGTGATTTTCAGTGGTTCTTAACAGAGCCTGACTCTTCCCTGTCCTCATCTGCCTGGTGAGCTTGTCCAAAGGCAGCTCTCAGCCAGACTATTACACTTTAAAAATCATTTCAGTGACTTCCCCCTTGGTAATGGATGGAGTGATTAGAAGAGCTCTCACCATTACCCCACCATTTTCCTTTAAGACACATATGAAAATTCCTTCCCTTTCTCAGCCCTGGCACGTTCAGAGTTACTGTTCCCACTCACAGCTGTCACTACCATGCAAACTTAATAAATTCCATCTATGCATGACTTACTTAGCTAACCTCCATCCACCAGAGATACACGCTTCTTACTCAGACAAGCAGGACAATAACATAGTAAAGCTTCAAAACAATAGCTCTCATGTTTCAAAAATGTATAATATGGCAAGGGGCTTATCCCAGCCCTGGTGATCCTACCGCAACAGAAAGGAGCTTTTCTTTCATACTGTGTAACTTTTGGGATTTTTGTGTTTGGAGAGGTGGTTTCTTTCCTTTTTTTTTTTTTTAATGGGGTGGGTTTGGTCTTTTTTTTTTTTTTTAATACAGAACTAGTTTGTAAATTATTAGGAAAGGAAATTGAAACAAAAATAAAACAAAATGAAAAGAGCTCTTTTAGAAAGAAAAGGATAATTTTAGAGGAATAATTAAATAAGAGTTAAAATGGGCAGTGTTTCTCTACTGAGCAGAATACACCCCAAAACACAGACAGCCAGATTCTATCTTACCCCACCTTTGAAATTTCCAGCAACAAATTAACCCTCTGGAAGCGCTGCAAATTCAAATCCACATAACCCAGAGAAAAATCTGGCCCTGAACAATTTTGTTAGCAGCAAATTTGTCATGCACATTAAACCCTCCCCACCAACAGCCTCGGGCCACATCAGCTGGGACCCTGCACCGCTCCCCTTTGCCACCTTGTCTGTCAGGAGAGCAATCAGCCCTTTTTGGAAGAGCTCAGCATTTTTCAGAATTAACACCGCTAGAGAAGTAATCATGCCTGTGTTAAATAAATACTTCCAAATGCCAGGTGAAATGCACATCAGAGTGCATCAGGCAGCCACACAAGGTATCTGGAGGCAGAAGAACAAAGTATGCTTCACTTTGCATTAGAGCAGGCGAGCGCTGAAGCCCACGAGCAACAGAAAAATGCAGGATGAGTAATTTTACTAGGTGCTTCCCTGCAAGATTTCCTGGGGCCAAGCACTGTCCTGGCTGCGTAATTTTGATTAAATCAATAGCTGTTTATCAGTGTGCCATAAAACGACAGGAGCCAGATGCAATAGGACTGAAACTGAACACAGGTAAGCGAGAAACAGCGGCGGGGCTGATGATAACTGGTAATTTCTAGGCTGATTAACTTGGGCACGAGGATGGGCATTGGAAAGGTTCACTCCAGCCTTTCATCATCCTGTTTCTCCTCCTGGATGTCCTTTAGATGATAGTAAATGATGGATTTCTCAACAGGTTTAGTCTCCTAAATTCCCCATCCCTGCAAGTGTTCAAGACCTGGTTGGGGCAGTCTGTTCTATTGGAAGATGTCCTTGCTCTTGGAAGAGGGTTGTAACAAGGTCCCTTCCAACCCAAACCATGCTGGGATTCCATGATTCCACAGTGCATTGCCTGGGTGCTGTGATACTGCGATCCAGTGCAATTTCAAGTGTGACTCCAGACAAGTAGGATTTGAAGCACAGTTCCAACTATCAGAATGTATCTTTCCATTCTGTTTACTTTCTATTTTAGAGTTTTGGGGCAAACTTGACTATAAAAGGGCCACAAGAAGCAATGTGTGCTTGGATCATCTTCTCCTGCCTTTGCCCTGTGCTGCTGATGGCAGTGTTGACCTGGAGTCCATGGTCCATGGATTCCAAACCTTTTCTCCAACCAGATCCTGCCAGGTGCCCCTGCTAAAGGTGGATCAGAGGAAGCTCGAGGACATCCAGTGAGTCTACAAGACATCTGGACTTTTCCCCAGACCAAAGCCTGCCCATGGTACCTGTTCTAATCTCTCAAAGAAAAAGACTGAAGATTGCACAACAAATGGGATGCACAAACATTTCAGAAAGGTGCGATGCATAACAAACATAGTTTAAAGGTGCCTTTTTTTATGGTGCATTCACACAATTAAATTCCATCACAGTCTCAACCTCCACATGGAAAATGGATGTCATAAGAGCACGTATAAATTATTCACATCTTTACTAAATGACGGGCTATCAAAAAATTGTCATGGACTATCCGTATGCAGTATGGCTTGAGCCACAGACAACCTAACTAATATTTTTAATATCCCAGTTATTTCATAATTACAAGAATACTAATATTTTATAGTATTATTTCAAAGTTTGAAACTAGGAAGACAAGTAAACTGGGTGGAAACTCTGAGCTGGATTCTGCATCCTTTGAGAAGCCCAAGCTGGAAGCTCACGGTGTTTTTATGGACCGGTGGGTACTTTTGGGTATGCACAGAATGAAGAAATAGAGCCCCATAGTGGTTAATCCCCAAAGCTAAAAATAAAAACAAAACAAAACCCTACTGAAACCAGAGCCTTTTAAGCTGCTCTCATATTTTAAGCGAGTTATTAAAATGTTAATTATCTGACTAACATTATGCTTGAACACAAGGGGAAAAGACATTTTGAAAATTGTGCGCTTTTTTAACTGGGAGGGTAATTCACAGATTTCTTCCAAAATGACAATTTCTTTTTTATTCAGCAGCTTGAACACTAAGTCAGAGCACTCTTCAGACTGCAAATATAGCAATTATCCCAAGTAATGCTTTGACACTGTTACCACAGGCAAGTGGCCAAAGTGCATCAGCAGTCAAAATATCTAAGCAAGTTAACAAGCTCCTTTTACTCTCAGCAGAGCAGGAGAAGAAAGGGAATCCAACCCCTGAGAAATGTTAAAATAAAGGAGAAAGAAAAGCTGCTGGTGTTTGTTAAAGAAAATGGTGTCACTGTCTCGGCCTGATCAAGGTGTAACACCCGAGTCCCTGACAGATGTCCCTGGCTGTGCGGGATGGGGAGGGCTCCTCCGCGGCTCCGCTGCCGCCTGTCCCCGGCTAATGACTGCCGGCAGCCCACCAGGACCTGCCGTCAGCCCACACCTTGCTCCTCGCTTTGCTGCTCTTTCTCCTCTCTCTTTGCCCCATTTTTCTTTTTCTTTTTTTTTTTTTTTTCTTTTTCAGCTCCATTTGCAAAATACCCCCACATGTACCATACAAAAGACATCTCAACTCATTAAGGAAATTCCCAAAGAACTATTAACAAATCATTTTGCTTCAGCCAGAGATATCAGATTTAATTAGGTGAGCGGTGTTGATGGGGTGCAAAAACAAAAGCCATCTCCTGTCTGAAAAGGTTCAGGTCCTGTGTAGGCCCCATTCTTCCCTCCATGGCACAGACAATAATTGAGCATTTTTTTAAAGGACATAGGGATGAAAAGAGGAGTCTGTCTCGCAGACAAAAGCTTTCAACAAAGATTTGTTTTCCTTTCTCACCAGGTGACTTAAAGGGAAAAAATCTTCATCTGTAAAGAAATGGCTACAACCTACAGTGAGAACACAGCGACTGAGAATATAAAACAGTTCTAACAAGCATAATTTTTGCAAGTGATTAATCAAAATGTATTTAGCCAGTCATTTTCAATGATAATCAAAAGGCCCGCTTAAAACAATAATCATTTTGCAATAATAACAGTTATGTTCATTCAAATGCAGGCAGGCTCTGCTGCCTGGAATGAAACGTCCACGTTGGCCCTGCCACAATGCCCTGAAACACTAAAGGGTTTCTCTGAGTGGGAAATCACCAGGATGGAGACCACAGGTTGCACAGATTTGGATCCTGTACAGCACAGGAATGCAAAGCTCTGGGTGCCAAAGGTTTATTTCTCCTCTCTTGTTTTAAACCTTTGGGTTAATGCTCTTTGGAGGTCTGGCCAGTTGGCAGTTCAGGGCAATATTATCTGGGTGGTGGGATAATACTGGCACGTTACTCAGGGTGCAATGGGAATGTTTTTCTAGCAGCTTCCAGAGGCTCCAGAGATCACATAGTGTTAAAGACAAGACTGATTCCATCTTTTAAAATACATCTGCAAATTAAGAGGCTTAAGAAGTACTAACAATTGACATACGCCTTTGTGGTACCAGCTATTCCTCCAGACCTTTAAGCATATTCCTCATCTCCCCTTCCCTCTTCTATTGGATTTAAAAAAAAAAAAAAAAAAAAAAGCAAATCCCACATTAGTCATTGGTATATCAGAGCTGATACCACTCTGGGCTCTACGAATATATCTTTATAATTTAAGGCTTACAAGGAGCATGCACCAATTAACACCATGGAGCAAGCTTTTGATACAAATCATCATTAAATAAACACGCTGAAGCTTTTCAGAACCAGGAGCTACAAATGATAACAAAAGAAGTCAGCAGATCCAGCGGGAAAGAGCAAAAACCTCCTCCAAAACACACTCTGATGCCACTACACAAAAAAGCAGCGGCTGGCAGAGAGGCCATCAGCAAAAAAAAAGCGGGGGGGGGAGAAGGAAAAAAAGTTTAAAATCTGCTATTTTAATTTTTGACAGTTTGAAAATGTTTAACACAATATATTTTATGCCTGTGGGAGATAAGGACAGGAAGAGTAACAGGACACTCTCGTAGTCTTGAAAGTCACTGAAAAAATAATTTGGAAGTATTTTCAACTTTATTTTATCTGAAGCCCTGACAGTTAATTTGGTGTGAAAAACTGCAACAGTAGAAAACAGATGTTAAGGGGCAAGCACATAGTTAAGGTCAAAACAAACATAAAACACCGCTTCCATTTCGGGGAGAAAGAAAAAAGATTTGTCCAGCAACAGGTTTTATGCTAAACCTGCTTTTTTATTGTTCTGCTTGTGATATCTGTAGACTACACAATGCAATACTGTCTGCCATAGTGCAATACCTCTCAGCACCAGTAATTTAAGACTTTCTTCTCTGTAATACACTAAACCATCATAACCTGTCTCTTCCTATTTAGTTTAACCTACAACCACCACATACTGATTTGGCTGTGTGTGGCTTTCTCTATTGCCATTTATTACTCCGCTCGACTCCTGAAATTCTGTTTGCAATTTAAGGCCACAAATTAGAAGCGTAAGTCATCTGTTTCCTATAATCCCCCTGTCAGGGCTGGAATCACATTTGGAGCTGAGCACCAAGCGCGGTCCTGGGCCGGCGCTGCTGCCCCGATTGGCCGCGCGGGCTGAGAGCTGTTCTGGGAATAAAGAACGGGAATGGGGACGGGAATGGGGACGGGAATGGGGACGGGGCGCGGGGCTGGAGGCAGCGCGGGCAGCGCGGAGGGAGAGCAGCCGCCTGCGCTGCGGAAAGAAATAAATACTATTTAACAGCCATAACCTTTCAGAAATATCCTAACCAAGTGCTGGGGGATTGCTATGGGGGCTTTTAAATATGCATTTTTAAATTTTTTTTATTAATATATGTATTTCTTTTTTTTTTTTTTAAACTATCTTATAGGGACGATTATAACTTCCTTTAGTCTGTATCTTTGTCGAATTCTGCCACCTTTGTCATGCAGCACATTTTCTGTCTGTGCTGCCTTTTGCTGTCCTAATTAACTGTTTTCCCCCCGCATGGCAGGCAATATACAGAGCTAAAATGGAGATTTTAACGCACTCGCTCCATTTTCCTCCTTTTTTTTTTTCCCTGTAATTATTCTAATGAATCCATGCATTTGTTCCTTTGATGCCAGTGGAAAATGATTTTAAGTATGTAGATAAGAAATCTTAAAAGTGGATTTTTTTTCTTTCCTGACAACAAAACCTTAGTTAAAATTTTAAAAATCCCCCACAATTCTTTCATGCAACATTTGGGGTTATGTCCACAATTTGAATATTATTTTCTTTCCTTTAAGATATTTTAATAGCAGTCCCTGACCATCACTGCTAGGAGCAAAGAAAGCAGTCAACGTTTCTTAGTTCAGATTATTTTCAACTTTCTCTTTATTGCACTGGGAGTGAGACAGTGTATCCTGTTACAATCTGAAAAGAGCAAGATAAAGCCTCTAAAAAGACCCCAATTCAGAGCAGCAATCAGCAGGGAAAAAGGGAAAATATCTCTAGTTAATAGTCCAATGGGAGAACTGCTCTGCTTGGAGGGGGGGGGGATAAATAAATAAAGTTAAATTCCATTAATAAAAATTCCTCTGACTGCCTCATATTTGCTAATAGATATACTTTTACATGGGCTTTGAACTTCCAAGGAGCAAATCAACTTGTTTCAAGTAGCACGCTCTGCTCGTGTAGGACAGCCAAATGCTGAACTCTGCAGTGTGATTCAGGCTGAGTTGCAGCAAATAATTTTTTTTCCCTTGGATTTAAGCAAAACAATAAAAACCTTATAATTTTTGTTTAAGTTAGAGGAGTCCTAAAAAAGAACATTCCACTGCTCTTTGTGCTTCTGTAACTTAAAAATTGGCTGTGCTTTTAAGTGAAATTTGGCAGGCTGTTAGTCTACAATGTGACTAGGATATTTGGACATAACAAAATTGGCCAAGATATGATATTTTAAATGGAACTACTGTTCATGCAATTTCCTAAGGTTTGTTTTTTGGGTTGGTTTTCTTTTTTTCTTTTTTTTTTTTTACTATGCATTTGGTATTACAGTTTTATACACACAAATAAATACGTATTATGAGTCCATAATCTACAAACGCAAACTATTGTCAAGATGCATTTACAGCGTGTACTGTGATGATTCCTGAGCAAAAAGGCTCCCTCATAATAATGAATGCCCATTATTATAAATAAGCACGCAGTAGAAATAACTCATGGCACACAAAAGCACACGCAAACCACTTGGTTTGTTCCAGGGCTCAGACACCAGCACTACTATTGCCGAGCTCTGCGTTGGAAGAGCAACTGGAGTCCTGCCATGGAAATGAGCAGCATGCTAAGGAGCAGATGTTCCTCTTTGGAGGGGTGTGGGGGGAAGTCTTGCACCAAAATGTTGGTGGCCCCTTCTGGGTTTACGAGACAACCCAACTGCTGTGATGCTGCCCTGAAACTGTGAGGGACCTGTCTGCTGAAAATCTGGAAGCTGTAGGAGGTGAGCCTACAACAGCACTCCAGAAACATTTTGAAAGTCACATTTAACCACCATTTTAAACCTGTGTCAGGGGCCAGGAGGATTATCCTCCTTCACCAAAAACTCCACATGCTTCTTAGCTCCCAGAATGTCAAAAAATACGCTGACCATCTTTCTGGGTAGAAAGGCGGTTTGCGTGTGCCAGGTTCCACACAGACAGACACATGGTATAAAGTCAAATTGGCCATTGCTCTTATTAATTACCAATTGAACCAAACTGAGCAACTTAACCCCAGGCCTGGAAGCTGTGCCAGCTCCACTGTGAGCTCTGCACAGCCTCCCCCAAAACCAATCCAAGCGAGCACATCCGCCTTGCCTCTCGCTCCACCAACACACAACACAGCCCCAAACCCCACAATGGGGCTCTGCAAATGAGAAAACCCTCTCCTGCTCCACTGTGCTCACTGTCCCTCTATCAACATTAAAGAAAAGGTTTGTTCGTTTGGCTTATCCCGGGGTCATGAATTTAAAAAATGGTTTGCTATGTGAGCAATGCAACCTACGTATTTTAGGTAGTAGCACAGAAACTGCACCTCAAAATTCGCAGGTTAGAGGCCAGAGTGGTGTAAAACCACCACATAGGGAATAAATTAAAATATTCCAAAGGACACCTGGGAAGCTGGTAGCAGCGGCAAGAGAAGGACTTGTGCTGTTTTAGGGCTCCAGCTCGGGCCATGGCACAGCAGTGAGAAGGTATAAAGCGTTCTGGAGAGGAAATCAGGATCATGCATAAAGCAGAGTGCCTTGAGAAGTCAGGGGAAATGCCCTTGGTTTTGAAAACACAAAAAATTATGGAGCTGAGCTATGAACAGTAGCCCAGGAAAAAAAGATAACATAGAAATGACTAAATGAATCTATAATTATGGAATCAAAGTATAGAATCATTCAGTTTAGGGAAGACCTCTACTTTTATCGAGTCCAACAATTCCCTCAGCACTGCCAAGTCCACTGCTAACCATGTCCCCAAGTGCCACATCCACAAGGCTTTTAAATCCCTCCAGGGATGGGGACTTCACTGTTGCCCTGGGCAACCTGTGTCAGGGCAGGACAATGCTTTTGGTGAAGAAATTTTCTCTAATATTCAACCTAAATGTCCCCTGCCACAGTCTGAGGCCATCTCCTCTTATCCTATTACTTGTTACCTCGGAGGAGAGACCAACATGCCACATGGTGTCCAACATCCACCTCCTTTCATGAAGGAAAAAGAAACTAGAAGAAAAGGAACCTGATCTGTGGTTGAATCCCTAGATCAGCTTTCAGTATTCATAGTCTGATGCTCAGCTTATGCTTCCAAAAAAACAGACAAACCTCTAGTCCTTAACACAAATTTAAACACCCCTTGGGGACCGCTATTTGGAATAATAGGGAGGGACTGCACAAGCAGTTTTAAATTAACAGTTTTGGACTAAAAAATTTTGGTTTGAAATAAGAATGAAGTCTTGAAGCAGAGCCTAAAATCACCTGTGAACAGACGTGCTTTTGTCCTGTTCCTTGGAGCAGAGGGTGATGGGTAGGGAGGAGAGAAGGCGAGCCTTTCGTTCCTCATCGCTTCCCAGCTCCTACAGGAAACATCCCAAATCCACACAATGTTCCCCAGCACTACATCTTGCCTATGGATCTCCAAGCGATCTGACAGATGTGTAAATTCACACCGAGCCAAAAACTGCCCCGGGATAATACAGCTGTGCACACTAAAGAGAGCAAGTTATTCCAGCATGAATTTGTGGACAAAAAAAATGTCATTTTAACCCACCTTTGGCTTCAAGGTGTACATTTTCCTGAGGTCATTTGGGGCTGATTTCACACTGTTGTGGTCACACTGACCCCTTTTTTTGCTTATTAAAAACTCAAAGAGGATTATTTTATTCTTTCTACTTTCCCCCTTTTTTTTCTGCTAATAGAGTGAGTGCTTAACAGGCGATGCGAGGATGAGCAGATTTTCTTAAATGCCAAATGTTGATGGATACACAGCACAGATACACCAGTATCATAGGCTGTAAATGTCACTTAGCCTCAAGAATTCCTCTGTCCAACACTGTTATAACAAGGTGCTTTTAAAATTGGAACAGGATTTACACCAGTGAGGTGTGAATCAAGGATACTTTTTTTTTTTTTTTACCCAGTGATAGCTCATCACTTCTTACAGAAACCTGGCATTGTTTAGGCAAAGCTGGTTAGTTATTCAAACCCACAGTGATTTACAGGGGTTGCTCTCGATGCTTTTAGAAGGAGCTATTACTGGATGTCCCAAAAGTAGCTTTGAGCATAATAGTCCAGTTTGTGATGCACTGACCAGAGTAGCCAAACAATCCGGAACATATGAATTACAGACAGAAAACAGATTGTTCCTGAAGATACAGCCTAATAGTCTCTTTTCTTGGAACAGCTCTTTTTGAGTAGGTGAGGCACACAATGATTTGCTCTCCAAACTGATGGAAACATGTCATTAACAGGGGCACAGTCACCAGCAGTCACTCCTTTACACCAACATTCATCGGACAAAGTTATTAATCCCACATTAATCATTGGATAGAGTCACAATGGAGTCACATAATAGCTGAAAGATTGTAAATTTGGAGATGTGATGTAGCAACCAAAGGCTTGGAAAGAAAAAAATAAGTGCTATATTCAGTGAGTTCTCAGTGGCTATTGCTTCATATCAAAAATTTTGGCTTTCCAAACCTTCTACATCAATGTTTCAAAAAAGAATGAGAGAAGAAGCATCATATTCAGGCATTTGGGGTAGAGGGAGGGGAAAGATAAAGAGGAAATATATCCCAGTGATAAAAGCATGAGATGAGAAATCATCAGCCCTCTCCTTGCTGTGCTGCCTTTACTCCACCTGCAAATCATGTGGGGAGGAAAGGAAGATCCTAGGGACACAGCGTTTCCCTTTCACTTTACGGGGTACTGAACACTCCTCTCTCCAATACTTTTCTACATCAATGCTAACCTGAAGACAGGGCAGATCAATTTCCTGCTGGTTTCCCGAAGTCAGTGAATCTCCTCACTCACTTCCATGTGGGAGTATTGATACTGGAAGACCAACATCTTCGCATGGCTGCTGTCCACACCAAATCATCTTCTGAACCCTCCTGGGGAACTCCATGTGCCATGATGTGGCATTTCACAGTGTGGTGGCATGTGCCATAATGCATTACTGAGCATGCAAGAGCTCACAAAACCCCCGTAAAGCCAGAATGTTTGCTACTGTCTTAACCACAAGGTTAAAATTGCATCATTGTGTATAATTGCGTTTACATTGCTTCAGTCCACAAAGCACAGCATTGCTCATGATGGTTTTTTGGGCTGATTCCCAAAATCCTTGCTGCAGGAGCAGTGAAGGTAGTTCCCTCTAATAAGATAATAAATATTTCTGAACAGCCTAAAGTGATGTCCAGATTACAGCAAGAAAACTAAATTCTAAGAGGAAAGCTACAGATGAAGCAAAAATCCCTACAGATTATCCTCAAATATTCTGGAGGTTCTCTCTTTGGGTGTTGAGCATAAACAAACCAAAACTCTACTGTGGCTATTCAACGATGAACTTAAAAGGCAGAATATTCTCAGATCATATTTTTATGAATAACTTTCCCTATTGATAACCTGCCTGTACTTAAAAGTTTATTCACTGAGATTTTGTTCCTACAAAATGTTTTGTGTTTTAACACAAAAAATGGGCAAAACTGCGCTGTGGGCAAATGCTTTGTTGGAGGACTGGGAGTGCATCTCTCTTTCAATGAGGAACCTTCATGAACCAGAACTCCTTCTCCTCAACCCCCCTACTCAATCAGGCCTCTGCTCCCTACACCAACTCAGGGCAGGTCTCTGTTATATCTCACCTCTGCCTTCTCTCACCTCCTCTTCATCTCCTAAATTAGTTTAAATCCTTATGCCTGTCCACATGGCCTTTCTCATCCACCCCGGGCATCTATTAGCAAACCAATCCAAAACTCCCCTCATGTTCTTCGCTTCTGCAAAGAGGTTTGTTTTTTTTTTTTTAATTTCCATACCTGACATCAAGGTGAGCAAATTTCAATAGGGAAAATGTCATCTTGGAGCAACTAACATCCTTTGGGGTTACCCAAGAGCAGCTCCCATCCTTTCCACACCCTCCTGCACTTCACCCTTGGGGTGTCTCTTGCCCCCTGAGTGCTTCCCGGGTCTCACTCCCTTGCTGTGCTCAGCCAAACTTCTCAACCCTTGCCAGGGTCAAATTCTGTCACCTTTGGGATTTCAGTCATTATTCTCTCCAGTGCAAACTCTTTTCAAAGGAAACAAATACAATGTACAAAGGAGAGGATGAAGAAGAACACCCGGCTTTTGATTTTATTGATATAGATGAATGTAAACAACTTCAAGGACCACTGCTTGGGAAAAATGTTATTTGCCTGCTCTTTTTTATACATACAATTTCAGGCTTCGTGAATATTTTGAATCGGGATGGATCTACCAGAGCAGAAAAATAAAAAGTATAATTCTAGGTGACCTGTAAGATCTTCCACAGATGGAGAAAAATTTGCTAATGGACCTCACAGCCTCAGACAACTGACTCAGATTTCTTAAATTAGACAGAGCCTGGTGTTAATGACAACACTTATTGCCTAATCCAAAAACCAAAGTATGTTTTGCCCATGCTATGCAATCCATAATAAATGTTTAAACAATCTATGTGATTTCCAAGGTCCAGGAAAACCTCTCAAACAGGTTTCATCTCTAGGCACCTCCTCGACATGGAACAAGATCTCCTGGAAATGATTAACACCAGCCCTCATTTCACTGCTCTCCTCTTCTGGAGAGCCACGTGCTCCACTTGCTCCGGTGGCAGAGGGAAGCCAACCCATAGGAAATGGGTCTGTTGCAGTTTACAATGCCTTTTAGCATGGCAACAGTAAAACCCAAAATAGATTTTTAAACCAGAATCACATTTACATATGTATTGATTCCTTTCCCTTTTGTAGTGGTGGTTAACGCAATCTGATGAGCCGCATGCTGAATATTTGAACACTACGAAAATCTGCTTTTTAGGATATGTGTGTGATAACTTGGACGCCACTAATGTAATTTTAAACTTTTACAGCATGCCAAAACATCTGACAAATTTGGTACCTTATTTCAAGAGGATTTGGCATTTTTCTGTGCTGGTTTCTTCAAACATACGTAGCAGATTCACTTACTACTGAAGTGCAGCAACCTCCAGCTCAGCACGTGTTAACTCTTTCACAGCACAGGACAATGCACTTCTACTTTGAGCTGGAAGTGAAAAATATTGCACCCAATTAAAACAGCATGGAAAATGAATGTAGGAAAAAATTAATTACCCAAGCTGGAATTTGCCTAGGATATAAAGGCTAACACCCATACAGTTGTTTTTTTTTAAAAAGCATAGTCCCTATAATGGCCATATTTAATATTTTATACATGACCCTAGGTTAAATCCAAAAGATCTGCTACAGATCAATTATAAACCACTGATTTTTCCTTGAAAAGGAAGAAAACAAGTAGTTTTCTAGTAGCGCTGAAGAATGTTACAAAACATCAAAGATCTTGCCCTTTTCCTGATAACACAGAAATCAGGCACTGATGGAAAAAAGCTCTCCCGATCACCAAGTAATGAAACAGTAATGAGCATGGCAGCCAGCTCCTCTGCTATCTCATTACAATGCGGGGTGTTGCGGTGTGTTTGCCAACGTTTGAGAGAAAGGGAAAATAGGCTGACAGCCTCTCTTATGAGGAGAGGCTGAGAGAACTGGGATTCTTCATCCTGAAGAAGAGAAGGCTTTGGGGGTGTCCAGATTGTGGCCATCCAGTACCTGGAGGGAACTGATGAGAAAGATGGTGAGAGACTATTTACAAGAATTTGGAATGACAGGGCAAGGGGGAATGTCTTCAGACTGAAAGAGAGGAGGTTTAGATGGGATGTTTGGAAGAAATTTTTTCCCATGTGGGCAGTGAGGCCCTGGCACATGTTGCCAAAAGAAGCTGTGGCTGTTCCATCCCTGGAAGTGTCCAAGGCCAGGCTGGATGGGGCTCTGAGAATCCTGGTCTAGTACAAAGTGTCCTTGCCCATGTGAGGGAGTGGAACAAGATGTCCACCCAAACCATTCTGGGATTCTATGCCTATATGTCTATATCACTTTTTGTGAGGAAAATGTTAATTAATGTAAGACAATTTTATTTCTTCTTGACAATAATAATCCTCCAAAAATTGTGTTCTTGATTTAAACATTCATGGATCTGGTTGGTGGCGAGCCACAACACCAAAGGTTGACATGCTTAATTGTTAAATTGTCAACAAATACCCCGAAAGTAACGCTCCAACATATATTTACTCATAAAATTCCATTACAAGATCCTTTTTTCTGTTCAAGAAATGAACATGTGGCAGTTTTTCTACCTATCCCCTATACAGCTGGAACCGAGCATTATTTCTCAGAGGTCCACTGAACTCAGCACAGAAGGAATCCTGGCACTGGCAGAGGAGTTTCACATGAAAGAGTTAATGCATTTGCAACCGCCAGACACAAACACGAATCTTTGCGAGTCCCGCTGTAATGCGGCTCCCCTGATTGCCTCAAAAAGACAAATTTCTGTTACAACACGGAAGCATTATAAACTAAATTCACCAGAGTCCCGTTGTGCCTTAGCTAGAGAATATGATTCCTGTATTAAGTGCTTTTAATTTCAGTGCTGGGGAGCTGGTTTAAAACCGTCTGCTAATTTGCGGCGCTGTAACAGTCGCGCTCTCATCTTTGCAATCAGAGGCAGAACTTCTTTAATGTGCCTCTTCTCATTCCACTTTGCTCAGAGATAAGCCTGGGCAGCTCTCCACCTGTCTTGGCAAATAAATCAGCTGTGTGAAGCTTCCGACAGGTGCATTTGTCATGCCTTAATATGCTCCTGGTAGGAGTGAAATCCTCCCATGACAGGTGATCATAGAATCACAGAAGGTTTGATTTGGAAGGGATCTTAAAGACCATCTCCTTCCACGCCTCCCTGCCATGGGCAGGAACATTTCTCACTCGCCAGGACTCTCAGAGCCCCATCCAGCCTGGCCTTTAACACTTTCAGAGATGGGGCAGTCACAGCTTCTCTAAGCGACGTGTGCCAGGGTCTCACTACCCTCACAGGGAGGAATTTATTCCTAATATCCCATCTAAACCTGTCCTCTGCCAGTGTGAAGCCATTCCTCCTTTTTCTGTCACTCCAGGCCCCCAAGAAAAAGACCAAAGAGTCCCTCTCCAGCTCTCTTGCAGCACCTTTAGGGAGGTGCTTAAGGATCTCCCTGGAGACTTCTCCAGGCTGAACAAGTGCAACGTTCAGCCTAAACCTACCCCATCTCTCCTACATCCCAGGGTCACCATCCTCTTGCTTCATTGCATCAAGTTCTTGAGGTGCTGACTCTCAGGAACCCAAAACTTCAAAATTACAAGCCTACTGAGGATGATCGTGCAAAATGTGTTTGATGGCACCACATACCTGAGTCCTGCAGGCTGACACAGGACCGTGCACTCAGCATCACTCCTGCCACCACCACTCCCTGCAGCTGGAGGCATTGCAGAGCAGAAGGAACATGCTCACCTTTCTCATCATCAGCTTGCAAAAATAGCCAACAGTTGTCCTAGGTCTTAAACGTGACAAAATATTTGAAAAGCATCCAATTGGCAAGATACTGAAAAACTTCCTGTGGGGAACATCAAATAAGCTTCAAGAGGAAGTGGTCTCCTGCTCCATGCATCCCATCCACTAAAAAAATGTTGCAGCACTGTTGAAGGTTACATGATGTAATTTTGCACAAGGTGGTAAATATTGAAGGCTTGGGGAAAGGAAAAAAACCAAGTCCAGCTCTGAGAAGTAGATATTTCACTGGAATTTATTGCAGCAGGTGGAAGTAGGGTAGATGACAATGACCTGCAAACCATAAACTTGTAGGTATACTTTTTTCCCCCTGTGAAAGTGAATTATTTTCAGGTAGTTTAACATATCTCTGATTCTAATTACTAGGCAGACCAAGTTCACTCTGAACATTTGACCTAAGTAGCTTCATTCCTTTGTTTAAGAACAGATTTACTTGAGGCTGGTACAATATGTGAAAGGAGCTCGGCTCCAGTGCTGGGAACAAAAATGGAGTATTAATTAATTATTTAATTCCTTTTTTAATTACTATTGTATCAGAATCTTAAAGTGGGGCATTTCCCTGTGTCAGGAAATGGCTTTTAAAAATGCATCTCTACAACAAAAAGTAAAAAAAGGAGGAAGAAAGAAAAAGAAATCATTCTTCTTCGAATTGAAACCAGCATAAAATATTACCCCAAAAGACCTGGGCTGATTTCTTTATAAATGAGCACAACGTTAGAACCATGGCAAAGGCAAATTGGCCTACAAGAAAACTGACAGCTTTATAGCCCCTGCCTCTGATTGAAATGTTGGGAAATCTCTTGGCAATTCTCCCAGACATCCAGGTAGAACAGTGAGTTCACTGATTATGTTAACTAAAACAATCTGCCTTTGCACAAACGCACCTCGAGCCCAGCCAAGTGTGAAGGCTTATCAACGTGCCAGACCAAGAAAAAGACCAATTTACCTGCAGAGAGCAGCTAAACGGCAAGGCTCTGCAAAACAACCCGGGGACATCAGTGTGCAGGGCTTCTTTTATTGTCATTTTTTTTAATATATGGCCTAAACGAAGGCAATGAGGCCTCGGTGGGACCGCGTGGGTGTTAAACAAGAGGATTCCAACCGATGGGTTTAAACGCTGGTAGTAATCATTAATAACAAGAAACACCATCCTGAGGAACATGGTTGTAAAACACATAGGAGCAGGGAGAATACACTTAATTCTGGGAGAAGAAGGCTCAACGCAGCCCCGAGTTGTTATCTTTTGAGCCGGCCATGGCGCAGAGGAAGCACTGCCAGGACACAAGGATCCCGCTCGCGGGGCGAACATGGAAATTGTTTATGTTTTCTAAAGGGGGGAGAAAAAATAAGAGCCATAATAAACCTAAACAATAAAGATTACGAAAAGAAACAACACTGTTAAGTGGCAATCTTTTGAGGTGAATGCATAGCTGAATGTTATTTTAAACAGCACATAACCCAGGGAATTATGATGTTGTTTACACAGGCCTGTCTCTTGGAATCTGTATATGTTTAGAGTTTGGTTTGTTATATGTCTTGGTTAAGCTCTCCAATATGTCTGTCTTCTGAAAAAGCGCCCTATGCTGCACTAAAACTTAGCTCCAGCAAGTTAAAAATACGGAGAAAGTACCTTAAGTAATGTCCCTTTCCCCAGAGATGCCCTTGGTAGCAGTCAGTAATGCAATCAGATATCCAGGGTTATTTCGATTGCCTGCCAAAACATCACTCATGTCTATTAAAGCATCCTGAAAAACACCATTACATCAATTCCAGCAACGGCATAATTATTCTTCTTTCTGGAATGTCTTCTGATGTGAGTCACCCTGCCGGCGTGGGATTTCTCTGGAAAGAGGCTGTAGGAATGTCCCAGAGGCTGCGGGATAGGGTGGGGGCCGGCAGCGAGATGCTCTCATCCCAAAATTTGGTGGATGCCCAGGATGGTGGCTGGATGCACCACTCAGTGGCACCCCACCAATGACTTAGACACAATCCCTTTTCCCAAAGGCATGGAGCACCAACAGTCTTCGTCTACACTGAATTTTGAAAATGAACTTTTTTTGCAACTGCAAATCAAAGCAAAGCACTGTCAAGAATGTTTTTGCTGAATAACTTGGAATTCTCCTTAAAAATGCAGGCAGGAAGTTTCTAGGCAGCACAAGGTATAGTTTATACATTAATGAGCATTTCTCTGCTCATTCCAGCTGCAGTTATCCTAGAACTTCCACATGGGCAATGCAAACCACACCTCCCCAATCCAGTGTAACATGACTGCCACTAGGACTGTAGTTAGAGAGTCCTTGGGAACAGGAGGATTATTACGGTTCCATGTATCAAGAATTAACAAAAATCTATAGAAAATCCACGTGAGAAGTTCTGGGTTTGATTACACCACTGTAAATCTCAATTTCTTTGAGGCCAATGGATCGTCTAGCTCATCACTCAGAGGACAGTTTATCCCTCTGCCTTTCCCTTTGATTTTGCTAACCGAAAAGTTTAACCTGATGAGATTCTGCTTCATTGCAGTGATAGCACTGGTAGAATAATGCAGCATTAAATTAGCATTTTGGAAGAATAAAAAGCATTTGATATTATCACTAAATAGCAACTAGACCAAAAGTCATCCCTAAAAGAACTACTTATAGACATTTTTTACCAGGAATGCAGAAATGGACAAGTGCCATTGCTAGAAAAAAAAAAAAAAAAAGCAAGTAATTTTTTCTTTTATTGCTTTGTATGAACATCCAAACTGCTCCTATCCAGCTCATAAAGCTGTGGCAATGCTAACAGACTTGTGATGAAGACCTGGCCTTACTGAAATCAGTCAAATACCCAGAAAATTCTAAATATGTGTCTTTTAAGCTACATGCTGCTTGCTAAAGATCAGAGCATCCACACAGAAAATAAAAAAACTTAAAGCATTTAATCAGCTATCAGATAAATCCTAGAGTCACAATCCAAATGAGAGCATGGGAAACACTCTTAAAAAAAAGACCCTTTTAGCATGAAGGGAAAAAATAATGATAATTTAAATACTGAATAGTCATTCACATTGCTCCTCTAGGCATGAGGACAAATGTGACATTCCTCTTCATCTGCTGGGGGGGTGCCTGCTTGATGCTGGTTATTAGAAAAATAACACCCCTAAAATTTCCCTCCTTCCTTTGGACAATGCTCTCGGACACAGGTTGGGATTACTGGGTGTGCCCTGTGCAGGGCCAGAACAAAACCCTGTCCCACCAAACTTCAGGCATCATCTCCCTGCAAGGAGAAGGGACATGAAGAGGCCATCAGCACTTCTTAGACTATTTGTTACAGAAGAAAAAGTCATAAGAGAAGTGAATGTGAATAGGTCCATTTTATCAATGAAAAAATGGAGGCAGAGAAGCATGAAAAATTCTCTTACTCTTCAGCAGGATATTTTCCTGCATTTGGCATTTATCACAGTTTAATCTATTTTATGTTTTCCTGATTGTTTATTGTAAAATGGGATAGATACTTTGAGCAAAGCTAGGGCAGGACATGAGTCAATATCCAGCAGCAACAAATATTTAGAGGCAACAGATTTGTAATAATTAGATGGAGACAAGAGATGATGAATTGGTAAATCTGAAAGTCTTTACAAACTCTGAAAATCTCAGATGATCGCTTAATCCATCAACTATCTTCTTAAGAAATACAATCACAGAAACTCCTGCCAAAAAAATCCTTACTGTAATCCTACCTTTATCTCATCCACAAATATACATTTTCTATATAAAGACACGATCCCTCTTAAAAGGTCAGAGTTTGTAGTTGTGCACCAAACACCCCAATATGCCCACACAGCCGTGCAAGGTCTCAGCTGTGTCCCTTTTAAAACCCACAGCCACTTCTATGGCAAACAGGGGGAAATCTCCCATTTCTACATGGCACACATATGTTTCTCCACGTACCAACTTCCACTTCTGTTTCTCACAGGTTACACATGGCTTAGATCCCCTTTTAGCCCAACGTGTACTGAACTTACTAAAGATGAAGTGAGCAGGCATTTCCTCATAGCACTACCTCACACATGGGACAGCTTAATGGCTTTGCAATTAATATATGCATAAGTACAACCTGCATTAAGGGGTGGTAAAAGGCAAGTTGGCTCCTTGATTACACATCATTAAATAATACCAAGGTTCTCGTGTTCGGTGCAAGCATGTGATCTACCTGTTCATAGGTGGAATATTGTGTGTCTCTGAACATATTTCCATCCCCACACGTGGTTAAGCTTGCTCTGACATGGTCCTCTCTTTTTTTTTTCTTCCAGCCTATGGAAACCACCTGGTCTCATGTTTCCTGGTGACAAGCAAAAACTTTAAAATGATGCTGCACCAAATCACACTAACAATAAGAGAAAGCCTGGCCCAGGAGCTATTTACTTCTGAAAATAAAAACAACAGCAACAACAAAAAAAGGAGGATATTTTAACTGAACGCATTACAATGAACTGCTGCACGATGGTAATGAGGCCCCAAAAAGGGAAAAGCTGAGGAACTATTACTTTATAGAAATCAAGGATAAATATCCTTTCTTGCATTAGAGGAATGAAAACAGGTTTAAAAATCCTGAGGAGGGTTGGGGAGCTGAAGCTGGATTCTTTAAGCAGAGCCTTCATATAAATTCTAACTCTGCAGTTAAATGGAAATGCTTAAGCCTATAAAACTAGAAGGAGATGAGGAAAGGGGGGAACCCACATACATGAAACCAGCAGATACAGAACCATTTTATACAGTTCAGTAGGCAGGCTAACATGAACTTAACAGTGACGATTGTTTTAAATTGATTCAAATAACAAATACACATTTCAGAGATTATGAAGTTTTGCACTGCATTTTTCTTTTTATCTTTCAAAGAAAACAATGCTAATAGTTTCCTTTTTCCTACGCTCAATGACTATTTACTACTTTCTTGATGTGGACTTTCAAAATACAAAGAAGGTTTGGCAAGTTTTCAAAGTCTTTCTTCAAAGTCGGCTCTTAAGTACTTTTTACAAAAACATGAAGAATACTTCTTACTACGGAGAATTGATAATGTACTGCTTTCGTTATTTGTATATGAAATACTGTCAGATAAATGCACATGGATTCATTTGTTTGGACCTTCTCTGTTAACCTTCTGTATGAAATTGATTTCGATTGATCACAAGAGTCAGGAACGTAATCATTGCTTTCAACCAAAAGCTGCTTCAGACATTATAGACCCACGTTTCAAAGGAAAAAAAGTTACTATACTAGCAAGTTTAGAGTCAAACTTGGCAGTTCTTCCAAACACAGTGGTCAGAAGAAGAAAAATAAAAACAAACATCCTTCCAAGATTTTTTTTCTTCAATTGCCATACAAAATAATGGTACAAGTATGTCACAACCCTTTCCGAAAGTTATTCATGAAGACATAAGCAAAGTGTCCCAAATACTTTGTTGCCAGAGAGTTAACATTTGTAGAGCATTTTGAGAATTTAAGGAACTTTAGACAGTTGTCAGCTCTTTGCTGCTGCACAGAGCTAAACTTAAAAACAGACACAAATCAAAGCAGCCCTCTCAAAGTGACAAACCCAAGCAGTCAGACCATTTGTAGCCAAGCACATTGGTCTGTTTGTCAGAGGTGAACTGAACTGGGGGCCAAATCCAGAGGTGATTTGTAAGGTGGTGCAAATTAATTTGTGTAAGTAGGAGTAAGTAGATGTGAGTGAGTGTGAGAGCCTGGGCTGGTGGTGCTTGCACGCCAAGGGGCCTGGGAAAGGTACCAGGAGGGAGAGAAGCAATCCTTAAGGTTAAGGGGATTTCTTCTTGCACCAACCTTGTGCACTACTTGCCACCATCCTGCAGAAGAGGCTGCAGGGAACATCCCCCAGCCCTGCTGAGAAATACCCTCTGGGTTAGTTCAGAGGTGTCAGCAGTGCTGGAGCTCAGGTTGTGCTGGTGGAAGTGGGCAATGAGCATCTCCACTGCCTCTTCCTTCCCACCAAACCCTGTGGGCAGTGGTGGTGAGCAGGACCATTTTCAGCTATGGCTGAAAATTTCAGTGGGTTTCCAGAGGAATTTGTCTCTGCTTTTACCCCAGTTGTGGGTCTTTCTCTGATTATCTCCAGAAATTACACTCTGGCCTTCATTTCCCTCCCTATCCCTAATGCCCCTGTTCCTCCAATTTCCTGTCTCCGGCGCTGACACCTCTTTGTTCATCTCCCATCTTTTCTCTGTCTTGTCTATTTAGACCGTAAATTGTTTGATAAAGGGACAATGACTTAATAGGTGTTTGCACTACATCTGGCACCATTTGGTCTTAATCTCAGTTGGGACATGAAGTCTCTACTATTAAGCGAATAATTAATAATGATTAGGTCCTAAAGCAGCAACGTGAAATCCCACTAACCTTGCCCACTCTATCCTACCCCTCTTCTATTTCTTCTAATGCCTGCTGGCTTCTGCAGGGGTAGTTCCTGAGCCATGGCAGCCGAGGGGCAGCAGGCACTGCTGCTCAGTAGCCCACTGGATACTTAGGGGAAAAAAAAAGTTAAACTGGAAATTATGTTAAATGTGAGTGCAAGGTCTCACAAAAACTTATAATGTATTCTTATGACAGGGCTGTGCTATGCATAATATAAACAGCTGTATGTAAGAGAGATCACTGCTCTGTTTCAGGAAGTAATAGCTAAAGAAGCATTTATTTCTGACAATTAATGGACATAAAAGCCTATGTGCTATCTAAAGAGGGGAAGATTAAAGGAGGGAAGTAGCTTAAACTATTGGATCGGCCGCACCAAAACAAATAACCTCACAACTTCATTGCTCTTTTTGTACAGAGCCCTCCGTAAAGTCTGGATAATAAAATGCTTTACAGCGAGCAGAGAGGGAGGGAGGAAGCAGAAAGCAGAACAGATATGTTTTGAGCCGAGATTGGATCCGAAGCAGCGAAGCCGTGCCAAGCAGCAGGAGCTGCAGAGGAGAAGCTCTCACCCCAGCGGCGGCAGGAGCCCGGGACAAGCCAGGCAGCAGGCTGGGCTCAGCCTCGGCAGTGTCAAAAAAAAAAAAACAACGCTGAGGAGAGGGGGAATAAAACGACAAGGAGCCAAATTCTTCTCCTGATTCCACCAACGCAGCCCCACTGACATCAATGGGTGTAACTGAGAACAGAGCCAGCCCAAGGCAGCCCGACAGACACGCAGGGAGAGTTTGAAAACAAACAGGATGCTCCTGATGGGTGAAGGAAGATGGATGGGGAGCTGGCGGGGGAGCTGCTCCATGGGACATCCCATCCCAGACCCACATGGCAGCACCTCGCTTCCCAAACGTGAAGGGTTTGCTGGGAGGCCCCGGGATGTCCCCAGGATGTCCTCAGGGCCAGGGCTCATGGCTTGGGGCGAGGGCTGAGCGGGTTAAAGCTCCTGCTCCCCACAGACTGGTGTGTCAGAGCCTGGGAGGCAGTGGATAGGTGCTGGACAGAGGGCAGCTCCCTAAAACTTCCCTGATTTTGCAGGAAAAGCCACATTTCCCATCAGCCTGCTTCATAGTGCAGGGGGGGGAATCTTAGGGAGCCCACTGCCAGAGATGTTTATCTGCCACATGACAAGACCCCCTGTGATTATTTCTGGATCCTGTTGTAGCACGTAAAAAGACCAGATTCAATAAAGGAATTGATTTCCAGCTTCCCCAGCACAGAGATCCATGCAAGACCTAAAATAAAACCCGATTTCCCCAGGCTTGTGCTGTCTTGTGCTGAGCTGGGTAACATGCAAAGCAGACAGGTTTTTATAGAATCTCACCCTAGATTACTTTCAAAAGTAGTTTTTTTCACAACATATTTGTTTGGAAGATTTTGCTGTCTCTTCCTCTTTTTCTATTTTCAGACAGCTTTGTTTAGTGGGAAATAGAAACAAAAAATGCAGCTCTTTTTACAATTACTCAATATTTCAAAATTGATCCAGTAAAATAAAAAATTATTTTCAGAGCTCGTGGGACACACACACACACACACACACATATATTCCTTAGCTTTCTAATCCTTCCAAGGGAAAAAATGTCCAAATAGTCATTTTGAAAAGTTGCTGGGAGTACACAGACAGCTGTTCCTCATACATACTGCAAATGTTTCTTTTAAATTCCTACGGACGCAAGAGTTTGATACCAAGCCAGTACCTCTAGAAATGGAGAAAACTAAACACACCCCATACTGATGCTTTTACTGTCCCAACAAACTTTCTCCCACAACTAAAATGTTAAAACTTTTACCCCACATCCCACATTGGGAGATTAGTCCAATAACTAATGTTCTGTCCAAGTAAAATACATTTTGTCATTGCTTGAAAATGTTACCTTTCACAGAAGTATAGTATTTCTGACCAGCAGGGAACATATGTCAACATTATCTATTATTACACAATGTCAGGACCAGAAAGGGAAGGTGGGTGGTGGATGTTAATAACAACTTAAGCGATTTTCTAAAAGAGGCATTTGAGAAGTACAAAGCCAGAAGTTTTGAATGTTTTGTCTGATTGTAGCTGTGTCAGCAACCTGCCCCCACCACCAGCACAAACCTAATTCTGCCTGTGACCCAGTGCCTAGTTCTCTTTTCAATTTGAGCCAACACATTGCTAAACTGGAAAGTTTGAAAAATACCTTCGAAAACTTCTCCACCAAAAGGAAAGAGGAAAAAAATAAAAGAAAAAGAAACTTATGATCAGTCCTGGTGGAAGTGTTAAGGCTGCGATTTTAAGACCGAGATTTTTCACTTTGATTTTCTTTAGCACTGTGTTAAACTGCTTTTCGTGTGCTGCTACCCATGACTATATTTGTTTGCAGAGTGTCTTCATATTAAACTTTTTTTTTTTTTTCTTGGTGGAAAGGCACAGTCCCATGAGGCAGAGTAACACAGAAACCATCTCCTCATTCTAACCAAGGATTTGGAAAATTAGGGGTCACCCCACATCCTGCCATGTGTCCCTTTGTGTCACTTTGCCCTCCTTGTGCCTCAATGCCCAGGGTGCAGCGTCTCTGAGGTTTTAATGGGGTGCCTGTGCCAGAGACCAGGACACAACTACAGCAAAAAGACCTTCCAAATACCTGAGATAAACAGCCAGCTGCAATGAGTACTTACCCCATGTGTCTGAGAAATTTCCCTTCCACAGCCAAACATGAGCTGCTTCTTTGGGTCCCAGGAGATGCTCAGAGGCAGCATCAGGATGTTAGCTGATCGTGGAATCATAAAATCTCAGCATGGTTTGGGTTGGAAGAGACCTTAAAGACCATACTATTCCACCCCCTGCCATGGGGCAAGGACACCTTCCACTAGACCAGGTTGCTTCAAGCCCTGTCCAACCTGGCCTTGCAGATGGACCCTTTGGATGCTCCACAGAACAGCTTTAATATCCCTTTGAACCTCCCAGGTTCCAAAGCTGTTTGAGTTGTTTTAAGATGACCAGACAACCATTTTTGGCATGGACTTGCTGATAAAACCCTCACTTGTAGGAAACTTTGGGAAACTCTGATTTCCCACCAGAGCGCCTGCAAACAGAAATGGAACAGGCAAAGGCTGGCACTGAATAAATCAAAGGGAGATGAGCGGTGATGCTGTTATTCAGCCACGCTTCCAGTAGCAATTCTGTTACTGGAAATGTTCAAATTAATGTCTTCAGCATCTCTCTTCCACTGTCTAGTGCTAAATCAGAGCAAAAAGCTGCAGGAGGGAGATCTGTAGTGCTTACCTGTGTGGAAGCCCACCAGTGACTGTTCCCTTGCCACTGATGGCACCACAGGGTGGTGAAAACAAGGGACCCCGTTTGTTGAGAAGGGACAGGAAAATGGCATTTTCCTCAAAATAATTGCCGTGTGTGAGGCAAGTTTGGTGCAGGTATTTCTTAAGCAGCCCCTTTTCATGGAGAAGAATGTGTTGGTCCCAGTCTCACCATTCAATGGAGATCAGCCAGCCCCTCAGCATCATTCTGATATTTGGGTAGAGTTGCCATTAAACCCTGTTTTATGCATAACCATGTCAAATAATGGGCCTCACGTTCAATTTTCCAAGGTGGATTTGGGTGCTGAGAAAGGAAAATTATTTCCCCCACCACAAACACGGTAAGGTCAAAGCTGCTGGGCCAATATTTCCTCACCTTTTTGTTTTGTTTGTTCCGTTTTGTTTTCATATCTGTTTCAAAAATCTATGTAATTTCTTTGTAGCGTGTTCTTTCCCCAAAAGCAAATCCTTCAGGGTATTTATTCCCCTCAAAATACAAATTATTCTGTTCCCCAGTAATTATCTGTTTTGCATACAGTTACACAGCTGAATCAAAAGCAGCAAGATATGAATAAATATATAAATAATGGACACACCGAGGTGTAGTTTCTCATGTTTAACATAACACAGGGGAATACATTTTTATAGCAAGCCAGTAAATGTTGCAAACTGATGTTTTCAATTCCAGTGACTTAGAATTAACTTCTAACTGTGAGAGCTAAACTAGCTGCAGTCTTTTATAATCTCATGCTTTAAAGTTATAATGGTCTTTTTTCATCTGCTGTGAAAGAAGAAATTATATTTTACTAGGAGATGGTAAAGGTAAACCACGGGAAAAAAAAGTGCACTTCAAACTGCTTAAATATAATTATTTTTGTTCCATGTGATTTCACTCAGTGATAAAAAGGAGAGCTGGGTTAGCCTGTTGGAGTGTGAATGTGCTGGTGAGTAGAGAAAAGCACATATTGTTTGGCAATGCTTAAGGCGTTTACATGGAAAAAAAAAAAGGAGAAATATAGCAAAAAGTGTAGAAAAACTGGAGGAAAACCTCCTCTTTTTTCTCCCATAAGCAGCAGTTCAAACACCTATCAAAAGCAAAACTTAGCCCTGTGCCTTTTTTTATGAGGCTGAAACCAGTACCTTTGGAAGAATTTTCATCCAAAAAAAACCCAAATCCTCTTTGGAAGCGCACATTCCTCTAAGCCACGGCAAGAGGTTGCGCTTGCCTTGGGTAGGTTCAAACCAGACCAAAGCTGCCCCCAAGATATTTTTAATGAGCATTTTCTTGTATCACTGACCTAGAGCACTTTTGTGACCCCCGCCACCCCACCTGGCTGCTCTGCAGGGCTGGAGGCACCTCAAGGCCCCAAGGCCACCACCACTTGCCCCACATGTGGCTCCTGAGAATCAAACACCGCTGAACCTGGGCTGCAAAATTCAAATGCAGCCCAGGCAGGAGCTCACTGGCCTGACTCTGCTTCTTTGGGAATGAGGTTGGAGCTCTGAACTCAGATCTGAACCTGGGTCTTGGGTTTAGATCCAAGGGTTTGGGTTGGGCCCCATCTCTAGTAAAGAAAAGCATAAAAAGAGATGAAAAGATAATTGTAGAAACTTAAAAGCCAGCACTGCATTCTTTTAAAATTACAAATTAAGCTATAAGCGATTCCAAACTATGCTGTTTTTATTAAAAATGACTTAATAATCTAATCTCCCTTTCCTTTCTTTTCTTTTGGAATTTATCCTATATCCCAGTAATCACACATAGAAATTACACAACACCACGCTGGATACTCCTGACAATATAAACACAATTGTTTATCCAGAAGCATTATAGGTTCATGCAAAAATACAGCATTTGAAGCTTGTGGTCAGATCAAGAAACCACAAGTATAATTGTTTGTTTATCCAGCCAAGCATTACTCCACTGTGTAAGTTTATGGGGGGGGGCGGGGGGGGGGGGTTGAATTTATTTATTTATTCCAAACCTGCTTTAAAAATTAAAGTTACGGAGCAAAGGCAGATGGAGAAAGGCGAGAGGGAACATTCTGAATAAGGAAATTGCGCCTTTGTCGTAGCTCATGTTACCCTGCTTCATCCTTCCAGGGAAGCCTCGTGATAACAGGGCCCTTTGGTGGAATTTCGACATATTTTTCCCTTTAGTTCGGGGCAGCTGGTTTCTTTCCTCTCGGAGGAGAGAGACGAAGTATATTTATCACTCCAGCAGTGACTCAAAACAAACAGGAAATCTTCATCAGCAGGCTCCTGGGCAAGGCAGATACCAAGGTACTGGCAGAAAGGAAACAGAGGCTTTGGTCTGTGGGAGTCCGACACACAGCATATTCTGCAGCAACAGCAGATAACTCAGCTGGAGAGCCACCAAATCATTTTTAAATTACAAAAAAATAAAATAATAAATAAAAAGGTGATCCTGAGGTAGCTGAGAGCACTCACGGCATTCATGGGGGCGGCTGAGCTGGACACCCAGCCCGGACATGAGCTGGGAACCTGGGAAAGGGAGGAAACCTGTGTGCTGGCCGGGCTGGGAGGTTTTGCTTTGATCCCGTGGCTTAGGAAACCCACTCCTTTCGCCTCAGCAAGCCCTTCTTTAAAAGCAGAGGTTTCCGGCTGGGATGGTCGCCTTGCAGCAGGAGGGAGGCAAAAAGCTAAGAAAAACAACAGCAAAAAAACCACCAACTGTTAATAATTTTAACCTTTGATATGATTATTCGTATTTATTAATGGTGTGTTAATAATTTTAACTGTTGATGCAGTTATTCATGCTCACGGATAGTTTTAGAAAGGCTTCTGGAAACAAGATAATAAGTGGGCCAGCAATGATGATTCCTCCTGCATTGGTTAGAGACAGTCCTGACACAGGAGCTTCTCTATAGGGTTGGTTGTTTTGTATTTTTCCCTCTCTTTCCCCACCAATGTCATGAAACAATAAACTCAAATACTTCAGTCAATCTGTCCATCTCAAGAACAAAACACAAGGACAGCACAAGACGGACCCTGGCCTGCTCCTTGGCGACATCTCTGTTAAATATCTGCCAGAACACTTTGAGGCTGCAGGGCTCACACCACACCAAACACACAAGGAAACAGTTACTGCAAATAGTGGGGACTGGGCAAAGTCACCATCTGCACCTCCTGATCCTCTGCATCACCCCAGGCACTTGCAGTTTACCATGGCCAGAGACAGGGCACGATGATCCCTAGGTCTGACCTGCTGTGGGCTTATCTCCAGAGCTGGCCCAGAGATGGTGGGGCTGGCCAGGACACTGTTGGGTCATTAAAATGAGACTCCTGCACCTCAAAACATTTGCCAGCCTTCCCTTTCTCCTGGCCAACCCTGGACATCTGCAGCACTGAGAGCCTCCCACACCAACCTGCCCTCTAAAGACAGATGCACCCCTTGACCTGGGAGGAGCCTGGCAGGGTGAGTCCTACAGGGACATTTTCACATGTCCAGGCTGGGCTTGGTTGGAGCTTTCACAGCCAGTGCTCCAAGGCAGCAGACGCACGCCCTTATCGCCAAGCTGCACCCTGTGACACCAACCTCAACGTCTCACCACAGAAATCCAGCCTTCTATTAATAAGGATGACTGGCTTGGCTGCAAACCAAAGGTGCAAGGGGCTGATAGAGGGAACACCAGACACCCACATCCTTGCAAACAGTTGGAGGGGCAGCGTACTCAGATGCAAACCCTCTGACTGTGGAAATGAGGGCATGAAATCACCATGGCCTGAGACATCCCAGACACAATAAGCATTAGCAGTGAGAGAGCCGGTGTAAAAGCAAGTGCTTCATCCTGGCTCATCTGCAATCTCCACAGGACTGCCCTGCTGGCTGAGGTCTCTGTCAGAGATGACTACCAAAACCTCTGGGTCAGGACGACTCTTCTAGGGCAGCATCTGGCAGAATGTATCACTGCTGTGCTGACTCACAGATGTGTCAAGGCATAAAGTCAAGCGAGGTGGGTCATTCTGGAGAGTTTCCCCAGAGTGCCTGTGTCATCCTAAGGAACTGTGTGGTTTGACCAGCACCTCAGTCAGTGCCAGGGAATGGAAACCTGGTGACAGTCTGTGAATGGTGTGCAGAAGGTGAGAAGGCCAAGTTCATGGAATCACAGGATCCCAGAATGGGTTGGAAGGGACCTCAAAGATGCCTCACGTTGCACTAGACCAGGTTGCTCCAAGCCCTATCCAAATTAACGAGAAAACACCAGGGTTGTAAATAAGAAATATGAGGTACAAGAGTGCTAGAGGCTCCCTACTGCTGCAACTCGCCTGTTTCCAGCACAAAGCAGTTCTGTTTCAAGTGTGTAAGCTTTGCTGGAACATTATGTTGACTGCATACCTACCAGATCAGGCAAAACTCCCACGCAGCCTGAACTCCAGAGCATCAAGAATATGGAAAGGCCACGGTGAGTGAGGCTCCAGCCCACCCTCACCATTGCAGCTGGCACAGACCACGACAAAGCAGCACTGCCAGTGTGCCGTGCCAGCCTCTGCTGCTGGGGGAGGTGACACAGCTCAGGACTTTGTCCTTCCTCCAGAAGGGTCAGCTGGAAAGCAAGGCAGGGCAAAGCCCCTGACTGTGACTGAAGCATGGGCAGGAGCATGAGGTCCAGAAAGTGATTAGTCAGGCACTGGAGCAGACTGCCCAGGGAAATGATGGAATCACCATCCCTGGAAGGGTTCCAAAGGTGTGTGGATGTAGTGTAAGGGGATATGGCTTCAGTTGGTGCTGAGTTAAGTATGGGACTTAATGATCTTAGAGGTGTCTTCCAACCTTAATAATCCTATGATCTTCATGCCTTGGTTTGGAAATGGCCACTTGCCTTACAGATGAGTCCTTTGCCCGCTCAGTCACTGAAATGAGTGGCACACTCCCTTTTAATTATTCACCAGCCAAAGATCCAGAAGCATGACACAACTAAAGAAAGTGTCACACAGAGGACATGATTTGCAGTCACGAGGAGCAAGAAGCAGAGCCAAGAGAAGAGCAGAGATCCATAACTGCTACTCAGTGCTGTACCCACCTCTTCAGACCTCAGCAGGGTTCAAGCAATTAGCACTAGCTGTGTGCCTAAAGGTCAGCTTTGAAAGGACATGAGAAGAGCCTTTGGCTGCTCTGGCTGGCCTGTACTAGTTTGGAGTTTGCCATCTGCAAGCCAAGGAATGCTAGAGCACAACATCTTTCCACCACATGTCTTTCCATCCCTTTCCTTGCCTCTGGCACAGCCTTGACAGGCAGGGCTGGGGTGGGCAGTCAGTGTGTGACCTTCCACAAGGCAGCAGAGCAGCCCAGCAAGGCAGGATCCCTGCTCCCAAGGTGAGGTGAGGGCTCTGTGGTCTCACTATTTGATCTTCACCAGCTACACTGAAAATACTGCATAGCACAGGCCTTTGGAATCTGCTCTCCAAGTGATAGAGGATTATTGGCTTTGGTGATGAACTGCACTAGTCAGGACTGGGAGACAAGAGGCATTATTTTCCCTCGGTATTGCTATGTGTCATCTTGTTTGATTACAACATTTTTTGCTTTTAAATGTGTGTATTCCTCCTCCTAATCTTTGAAGAATTTCATGTTGAAACCAAAGGTCTATATGTTATGCTACAGCATATTGCACCATGTCCAGGATCCAGATTCTGGGCATTTGCCCTGCTGCCACATTGTACCACGTCAAAACTAAGGTGCCGTCCTACTACAGACCCACCAACAGGGCAGAAAGATGCTTGGATGTCCCCAAAGCAAAGCAATAGACACACACACATCTTCCCTAGGAGACAGTGCTCCAGCAAAGCACTCAAAGCCGCAGGTGAAATTGATTTTTATCACACTTCCTTTTTAAAATCTAAAAGGCACATTTTCCAAGCTGATATTCAAATGGGATATATACAAATCCGAATTCTTAAGAAGGGTCAGAAAAACAGATAGGAGGAATCAAAAGGGGGGAATTTATGTGGATCCAGAAACACAGAGAGGCAGCAGAGAAAAGTGGTGTGCATTCAAGTGCTTAAGTCCTGCTCAACTCCACGATGACAAACAAACAAACAAACCTCGTGTCTCTTTTTCTCAGCTCAGTGATTACAGCAAACCCACAGTGCCAGCTTCAGACTGGCAAGGCAACTAGCAGTGCTCACAAAAACAAATTCCATGCTTTTTTTCATCTTTTTCTTTTTTTTTTTGTTTGTTTTATGTTGGATTAATAATTATAATGATCTTCCACACTCTCACCTATTTCCTAACCATCAGTCGAGACACTACTACTGTTTCAGGCTTATGAAATAGCAAAAACTGAGGAATGAAGGGAAAAAATGAGGAAAGCATACTGCAGACACAGAAGAAATGAAGCCTTTTCTTTTAAAGTCACTAATTCAAGTGAGTGTACAAAAAGGAAACTCAGGATTACCATCTTGCCACGGTAATTCTGCTCAAAGCTCCCACCCTGCAAAGGTGTCTCTGATGTTACCTAGGTGTCATCCAAACAAAACAGTCCCAAAACAGATACTTGACACCCCTTTTTTTCTCCTAACTCAGCATTTCAGCTGGAAGTAAGAAATAAATGACAGTCAAAACTTCTAATAAAAAATAAATTAAAAATTAATTATTAGGAGAAAGATTAACTCCTAGGATGCCTGGATGCCTGGACCCTGGCCTGGCTGCTCTGCTATTCTGGGCTGGGCTCACTGGGATATCCAGAACACTAATTTAGAGTTAGGGCATTAGGGAATAAAGCCTCCTGCTTTAAAAACGGATAACTGTTATTCAGTTATTTCTTGAACAAATACACTTCAAACAATGTGAAGGAAATGGCACTTCCCATTTATATGAGTTTACCAACAACAATCCCGACGAAAAGGGCAACAACTATTTCAGGTTTGTGAGGGCTGTCTGTTATAACAAACTGTCCCATGCTGCAGCCAGCACAGGAATTGCAGGAGCTGAGAAATTTAAATTCTCAGAAATCCCCAACACAAACCACTGTTCATTATAAATGCAGCAAGAGGTAACTGTGTCCCAGAGCATCATCCATAGAATCATGGAGTGGTTTGGGTTGGAAGGGACCTTAAAGACCATCTCATTTCACCTCCTGCTGTGGGCAGGAACACCTTCCACTCTCTCACAGTGCTCCAAGCCCCCATCCAACCTGGCCTTGGACACTTCCAGGGATCCAGGAGCAACCACAGTTTCTCTGGACACCCTGTGCCAAGGCCTCCCCACCCTCACAGGGAGGAATTTCTTCTTAATAGCCAATCTAAACCTGTCCTCTGTCATTTTAAAGCCATTCCCCCTTGTCCTGTCACTGCATGTCCTTGTAAATAGCTCCTCTCCAGCCTTCATGAGGGTAATTCTGCCTCTGAGGAACAAGTCAGCCACTACTGCACATCAGCCTCTGGCAAGTCCCTGTCCCCACAGAGCTCAAGTCCTGCACCACCACAATTCATTCCTCCTCCCCCAAACCCACAAAGGTGGCTTCTGAGCTTTTTAAGGCTACTACAAAAAAAACAAAAAAAACCAAACCAAAACAAACCAAAAAAAACCAAACAAAAAAAAAGGAAAAAGAAAAAAAAAAAAACCAAAAAAAACCCCAAAAACCCACTACTTCTTCAAAGCAACAGGTTGCTCTCTTAGGGGTAGATTTCAGAGGAGCAGGGCCTGCACCAGAACATAGAACAGGCAACGTCTGCTCTCTGCTTAACCTACTCAAATCAGGAGCAAATGTAACGATGTTAGCAGCCCATCAGCAGAGTTTGGCAAGGGTAACAACAACCATAGGGAGATAAGATAAGGCTGTAGGCTTTCAAGGTTGGGAAATAAAGTATCAGGATTACCAGAGCGGTTTATAGAGACTGTTCTCCCACCCTCTTCTAAGAAACAAAACTGATCCTTTGCACTTCACCCCGAGGGAGGAAAATAATCATTAGCTTTACATGACAAAGATACATACCTCTCTAAGATCAGGCTTGCCTACCCCGAGTAGCCATGTGTGTGCACAGCTGTAGTTTTTTCCACTGTGACACAACCTACCCTTACTGTGACCCTCTCTCATTAGGTCATTTCTAAAACGCAGCTCTCTGTGAACTGGGACCGTGTTCTGCTGGTTTGCACAGCTCCTATTTTTGGCACTATAAATAGAAGAAACAACTTTGCCCGGTGTATTCTCCTCCGAATTATTTTGTAGGTTAAACAAACCTTTAACTGTTTCAGATAAAGCCAAGCAGAAGGTGTTTTTTTCCAAACATCCCAAGCGAAGGAGTGCATTTCCTGCTTCCCTAATTCAACCTACGGCATCAGACATCTGTAACTCTGTTTACATTCCAGCCCTTCACAACTTAATACCGCTTGAAGCATCAATAATATAGGGCACATTTCTGACTGCTCTTTAGATATTTTTTTATCTCCATGGGACTTCCTGGTTTGGGATTTTGTAGTTTACAGTTTCTCACTAATAGTAACTAGCTGCAGCATTTGGCCTTAAGAGTTTACATATTATTTAACTAGATATAAGCAGCCTATTTTAATTACAGTAAAGAGCCCTGTAGAGGCCTTGTCTGTTTTTTCCCCCTCCAACTATATCAGTTGGCTTAATAAAGATATTACCACTCCTATAAACCAGGCTGTGATCAAGCTCCTAGATATGCTAGTCTTTAATAATATACTTTTACCACTTTAAAAAAAAAAGTCCTATCAGATCTTCAGGCACTCAGATGTCCATGGCTTTAATAAAGGCAGTGTGAACTCTCTGTAGCTCACACACATTTTAGTTTCTGTGTGTGCACATTCCAGCATTTCTAAGAAAATCACTCAGCCCCCCCCAAACTGAGAGTCATCTGCCCCTGTCACTGTGTGACAGCTTAGCTCTGAACTGTATGGGTGGCACTCCTAGGACAAGCTCTCCTATCCCTGGGGGATGTAGAGCATGGGCTTCCATCTCCTCTGCATGCAGGGCCAGCAAGAGGTCTGCTCCTACAAGGAAATTCATGGGACCAGAGAATGACTTGAGTTGGAAGAGACCTTAAAGACCATCTCATTCCCAACACCTTACAATGGGCATGGACATCTTCCAGTAGACCTGGTTGCTCCAAGCCCTGTCCAACATTGGACACTTCCAGGGATCCAGGGGCAGCCACAGCTCCTCTGGGCACCCTGTGCCAGGGCCTCGCCACCCTCACAGGGAGGAATTCCTTCCCAATATCCCATCTAAACCTGCTCTCTGGCAGTTTGGAGCCATTCCCCTGATCCTGTCACTCCAGGCCCTTCTCCTAATTCTCTCTCCAGCTCTCTATAGCCCCTTTAGGTGCTGCAAGGGCTTCTAAGATCTCTCTAGAGCCTCCTTCAGGCTAACAACCCCAACATTCAGATTATTCCTGCTATGTCATATTTGTATCCCTGATATCCCTGTCATCTTCAGGTCGTATATTTCTCATACGCTGTCACTACACATGCTCTCTGACCTTCATTTAGATTACTTTCCATGACTTATCCCATTCCTTTTGAGAGCAAAATTTATGCCCAAGTTTGGCACTATGTGCAACTAACCCTGACTCAAACCAGCCAGCATCTTGCTGGCGTTTCATTGAATCCTGCATTTGAAGCCCAGGTGAGATACTGAGACTTCTGTTTTCTTACTTCACAGGACTGCTTTTTCTCTGCAAGGTGTCAAATTAGTACCTGAAAGTCACCTACCAGATCAGCCTTGCATATTCACAACTCTTCTAGCATTTGCAAGCAACATTACTACAAAGGAAAGCTGGAGACAGCTTGATTAAGCAACTTGCCCAAGGTCATACAGGAAGTTGTAGAAGAGTTGGAAACAAAAGCCAGATCTTCTTAGCTCCTGTCCGACCCTCTCTGGAATGAAAAGGCCAAACTGCTGTGTGGAAGTATTAGCAGAGTCATAGATCTCATCCTATAAATTTCATCATGAATTCAAGGCTTAGCAAAGAATATGTGCAGAGCTCCCAGCTCTGCTTTCCCAGGAAAAAACCCCACGGTGGCAGCTGGGAATTGTTCCACAAGCTCTGAGCGGCAATGGCTGGGGCCACAGACCCTCTGCTCACACAGAAAGCAGAAAACAGGGAACAGCCATATCCTGCGAGGCCATTTCATGCAAACATGTCCCGCCATCCTTTTTCCAGCTCCCACCTCCTTAAGAAAGTGAAAGAAGTGCATCTACTGGAAAAGCTGCTGAAGTCACCCAAGAGCGAGCATGAAATCGTTCAGGATAGCAAAAGGAGCATCCAGAGTGCAACAAAGGCAGTATTTATGTCCATGTTTCTCCCTGCCTGCGTGGCTCTCGGCGATAGCCACAGGAACAAACAATAGCCTTGGCCCCTGGGCTGCAAACGGTTCGCTGCAGAGGCCCAATTAAGTCGTGGAAAGTCTAAACACAGGCACAGGAATCTGCTAATGCGGACAGGCCCGCACAATAGGGTCTCATCCTGGCTCTGCCCTGCTCCTGCTGAGCACCACCTTGCTGGGATGGAGAACCCCCCATCACCAGTGAGGCTCTTCCCATGGAGAGGTCCTGCTCCACCTCAACGCCCGACACAACCGTGCACAGTTCCACTCACTTTGGGGAGGATTCTGGCTCCAGGAAGCATCAAACTCATGCCCAGCTGCATGATGAGCTGGGTGATCTCAGGCTTGCTGCCACCCAACAAACCACACGTGTGTGCACACACAGGCAAAGGGCAGTTTAAGGGTGATCTCCCTGCCCAAATCTCCATCAGGTTCAGGGCCTGCTGACACAAACACTTCAAACAGCCCAGGCAGCCTCAAGAGCAATGCCAAGAGCAGATAGAGGCTTCAACATTGTCTCGGTACACAGGATGCCTGCCCTGACATCATTTAGCGGAGACAATGCTCGCCCTCTTTCTTTGGGAACCACGTAAAAAAACTTGGCCGAATATAAAACGACTTCAAAGACACATTTCTGTGCCAGCCAGGATGCATCAAAGTTGGGAAAGGAACGACCCGATTCACCTGATCCAGGGAGCTGATAGAGAAGCGCGGGGAAGCGGCTTTTATCGATGTACCTTCCCAGCACTTCCTTCCTGCCCCCGATGCTATTTAAACCCCTTGCCTACCTCCAGCCAGACCTGCCCATTCTCTGCTCTAAGGAGGAGAAAGGAAAAAGCAAAGGGAAGCCCTAAAAAAAGGCGTCCCTGCAAATTTCTGTGCAGTTACCGGGCAGTCATATCCTTCTGCTTTCCCCTGAAAAATCAAGTATCACCTTATCGTTTCCTCACCAAGATTAACTCCTGCTTCCTGAAGAGTATTTCTGAGGTAGAAAGCAGAGGTGGTGGAAAAAAAAATAAAAATAAGGGGGGGGGGGGGGGGGGAAGCTGAAAAGCCCAATCTGTCAAGCTGCGTTTTAGAAGAAAGGAAAACTGAAAAGTGAACGTATTTAACATGAGCTATTTCCTGCACTCAGGAGGGAAGAAAGCATGCTACTAACTGTGTGCATGAGGAGATCTGCACTAGTGTTATCTCTGACCTGCAGCTTAGCCCTTGTGTCTCAGCTGCCAAAAAGCTCCTATTCAACGTTATGCTGAGTTCATCAATGCTCCACGTGTCAGGATCCTAACAGGAAAAAGCAGGACAGACAGTCACTCTATTCAACTGCCTGGGGACCCCATGACAACTAAAATCCCCTTGCAGACTGTCCATATCAACCTACGGCAGGTCAGAGCGCGTAACCCCTCCAGAACTGCAAGCCCGAGCCCACACCCTTTCCCCTTGTCAACATTGTCACTTTAAAACAGCCCATCTAGCCTTATCACCAAACCTGGAGTAAGTATGACAATTAAGATGGATTGCAAAGCCTGCATGCGCTTTACAATTAACAATAACTTGGCAGCGTGTCCCACGCAACTGTTGGGTGGTATGGCAAGAACTTTATCCCTGCTTAGTACTGCATTAGCATATTTAGTAGGCTGCAAGACATAATTCCTCAGATATGAACATATTTTTGTCTTTTCAAAAAATCTGCAATTAAGCCATAACGTGCAGGCAGTGTGCAGCCGGCGGTAAACTTTGGTATTAGGGGGTCTGTGCTTAAACGGCCCTTTCTGACCTTATGCCAATTATCTATTTAATAAGGAATATATTCACTTAAAAAAAAAAAAAAGTGTCCTAACAGGGTCTTTGCTAGAAAGCAACAATATTCCAAAAACTACAGCTGATATTCAGCCCCGCATTCCCTGTGAAGAGCACAGTGCTTGAGAGGGTCTGGGGGCAGGTATTTCAGAGCAGGGGCATTTTGTTGGGGGATTGTCTCAATTGTTGGTTTAGAAAAGGCAAACTCTTTCTTTCTGATATGAATTTTCAAACTGTAGGGTTAATTAATTGTTTGTGTAAAAGAAATAAACCCCACTTAAGCAGCATCTTCCTCTGTGTGTTGTGCAGCTCTTTTTTTCCTTTCCAGGATTCTCATGTTTGCAGGTAAATTAACAGTCTTCTAAAGTAATTAAATGCATTTGAGGAGCAGTTATTTAGCACAGCCTAACTTCATCGATTTCCTCCATGCTGCACAAGACACTCTCAACCCCACTAAGCTTTTTAAGTCTGTTTACGGTGTACATTTATCTAGAAAATCTGATCAGGTGGGGGGGAGGCAAAGATCTTGCCTGGATAACCCGGACATTGTCCCCCTTGACATCTGTGTTGCTGGTGGACAGGATATCCTGCCAAATGCAAGAAGACAACTGCGTGACCCACCTTGGGCAAGAGGCACCGCGGGCTGATGCGAGCACAGCGGGAGCGGGTGCTGCCTCTCCCTGCCCGGAGCCGCATCCTCGGCACACAAAGAGCAGCCAGAGAGCCTCTGCAAAAAACAAAAAAAAAACAAAAAAAAAAAAAAAAAAACAAAAAAAAAAACAAAAAAAAAAAGCCAGGGGAAGGCAAAGAAAGTAAGTAAATAAATAAATAAAGAGGCTGTTTAGGTGAGTAGCACACATTCAATAAGGGAAAGCAGATGAGGGGCAACAAATGCAATTCAGCAGACAAAGTCTTTCTTCATAAACCCGGCGGAGGAACGGATTAAACCACCTGGCAATCTTGGCAGGAAAAAAAGAAAATCTCAGGCGGTGACAAAACCAAACAGGTGGAACAGGTATAAAACTTTTGCTTCCCAATAATACCCCTCTCTTCCCTGGAATGCTTGGACAGGTGCAGAAGTTCAAGTTACAGCATGGAAGTGGCAAATAAATACACAGCATTAGTGCCTGACGTGCTCGGCGAGCAACCGGGGATGTTAATAACTGGCAAGGTACACTAATCTCTGATTGCAACATTTGGTTTACCTTAATCTGGAGGGACAGCTGTATTAAAGAGGGAATTATACTAATCAGTTCAAGGCCCTTGCATATAAAACTTCCCATTAGGCTTAAAGTACAACAGCTTACGCTCATTCTCTAGGAGCCTTACATCTGGTTCTGAATAAGGCTGTCTCTCATTTGCAAGGTACAAACTGAAAACAAGGGAGGGGGGGAGCTGACAGTTGCTGGAGGATGGTTGATAGAAGAACAAGCTACTAATTCTTTGAAATTTTTTACAGCGCAAAACTGGCTGTAAGGCATCTTAATACTAAAAAAAACAGGCATGTGTTATCAACCCTAGGCCATTTTTTCCTGTTACCGGAGGTGACCAACATAAAATAAAATTGATGATGTCAGTCAAAAACAGCTAAGCACAAAGCTTGGCTTTGTTATCTTAAGTCAGAAGGTATGATAGGCCATGCCATATGGCTGTAATCCTCCTATATCTCCCATCACCTAACAGGCAACCTTCATGTAGCATGACCTTATTTGGCTGGTCTCAGGTTAGGGCTGCCCAAAGGGGATTTTTCTGTTTCTGCTATATCCAAAGGTTTATGTTGATTTTTTTTCTCTTTTTTTTTCTTTTTTTTTTTTTTGAGCCCTGCAAACTATAAATCCGACTGATTACTCTGCACTCTTTTGCTTGACTGAGCCTTTACAATCAGACATCCCCGTTAACAATAAGCTCCTAATGAATCAAACATCTATGGCATTAGTTTCACCTAGCTGCCTCTTTCCCATGCACTGCAGCTCTTTGTCAGACCTGGCTTGATGAGAAAAGCTAGTGACACTTGGTGCACCTATTGATAAACAATTCAGTAATGAGGGGCATAACAAAAATTACCTAAAACAACCTGATTAAAAATGACAGGCAAAGGGTACTACAGAGCTTTGCAGTTAAGGTAACTCCCGTATATCAGGAGGGATGGAAAAAATAATTAGGTACAACACAACTTGCTTTAAAATTACACATTTTGGCACTTTTCCTCTCCCCCCCCCCCTTCTTTTTTTTCGGGATGAGGAGTCTGATGGGTGTTAAAAGGAAAATGTTCCATCATAGTTTATAAGAGATTCATCTTTTTCAGAAAATTTGCAACTCAATAAGCTTTTTCTCTCTCCTTTTTGGAGCAGCACATTAATGGCAAAATGCATTGCTATTTGCAATCCAACTTTCTATCCATAGCAAATTCCTATATTATAACTCAGCATTTTACTTCCTTTGTTTAAATATTGGGTTTGTTGGTTAAGAGAACATGTGGGCTGTAAACAAAGGATAAATAAGCTGTGAAAATAAAAGCAGGCTCCAAGGAATAAATAAGAACAAAATGGAAAAGACTGCACCAGGCTCCTGCGATGAACACAGGGATCTCTTTGTGAGAGGGGGGAAAAAATGTGTTAAAAGGGCACATACTGCAACTCTGAGGCAAACTTTGAAATGGAAGTGTGGAAGCATAAGAGCATTTGATTCCAAATCAGCAATGTGTGGGTTTGCATTTGCGTAGCAGCATGTTGGGAGGGTTTCAATCAGTGCACAGATGCACTTGAAAATCAAATATGGACATGGGGAATGTTTTTGGATATAGCAAATGAGGACTGATGACATGTTTACACTTTGCACATGGATCCAGTACAAAACCATACCCTGCAAAGAGACAATAACCACCATTTGCTGCTTTTCAGGGCTGGAACAAAATGGTGGCAAAGGAAGGGAATACAAGGGAGTGTCTACTCCCACCTGGGAGAGGGCTGCACTAATTCCCTGCCTCTGGGCTCATTTTGCTCATCTCTCACTTGAGAAAGGGACTTTTTAACCAATACTGAAAAAAATAAAGACACATCGGCTTGAAAAACAACAGTGTGAGAGGAAAAGGGAAGAAAAGGCAAGTTTCAAACATCAGTGATGCCTTTCTATGCTGTCAAAATATTTTCTTTACAGAAGAATTAAAATTATAGTTGGAATGTTGCTGGAATGAAATAGGGAATAATCGTAAGCAAATGCACTTTCTTAATCTCCAATGGAAAATTGCCATTTTGACATTATTTCAGTATCTGTTTCTATATATCCTTAAAGGAGAAACTCCTGGCTTATAAATAACGTATCCCGAGTTGGGCTGAGTTGTTAATGAAAGTTTATCAAGGCAGCAAAACTTTTTAAAAAAGGAAATAGTAGTTGCAGGCAATTGCATCTGCCCAGACAATAATGTATCCCTCTGGAAGGCAGCTCCAGCTCACAGTATGAAGTAATCATTTGTGAATGTTTTCCAAACTGTGATGCATATTTTACATTTTAAAGAAAGAGACAAAAAAGTTAGCTATCAGGGAAAAGTTAGCTATCAGATGACAACAGGGAAAAACATCTGTTCTACACTTTCCCCCAATCAGACATTAAAGAAATGCTCATGAACAAATACCCTGAGTTTTAAACTTTCCATGAAGAGTCCATTTCAAACTTTCAAGAGGGTATCATTGCAGTTCAAATAGTCCTTCAGACATTTGACTTCTGCTACTGATTATTAATGATAATCAGCCCATTTTCCCTTACACTTTCCAGCATGAATTCAGAATGTCAAAGCTAATTTCCTCATCAGCCTCAGGCTTTTTTAAAACATCACAAACTTGAGATTTTTGTTCTCTTGTCACACATTTGGGGTTTGCCACAGCATGGGGTTAGAGCATCCAACTTCCACAACTGTGCATGGGGTCAGCATTTGTCCAGCTGAGACCCAGCAGCTGGATTTTTACAGAAGTACCTGAATCTGAGGTCTCTTGGCCCTTTTTATGGAACTTGTCCGGCCTGAAGCCCATGGTTTTGCCTTGCTGGCTTTAGAAACTCACTGGCATTGTGAATAGAATGAAAATGGACTTATCTGTGAAGTCAAGCTACAGCTTTCATGAGAAATTTGTACAAGTAAGATATTATTTACTAAGATAAGACACTGAAACCATTGAATTTTAACACCTTCCTGTCTGTGCATTGCTAGAGAGAGAGAGATTCACAGTTACACTTTGCACCACATTGTCCTACCTGATGCCCTGAAATGATACCAAAGAGCTCCAGAGTGAAGCCATTCCCCCTTGTCCTGTCACTCCATGACCTCATCCAAAGTCCCTCTCCAGCTCTCTTGTAGCCCTTTAGGTACTGGGAGGCACCTGTGACCAGTCAGTGATCACAGGTACAATATGCCTATCACATTTCTTCAGCCCTGTTCCTCAAACTTCTCTTTTCTGAGCATATCCTCCTTTCCCTAAAGGATTTAGCAAAAAGGCAAAGAAAACTCCAGCAAGTGCTGCTTCCTTGCATTACCAGCTCAGTGAGAGGTGCCTGTAATGATGCCTTCCTCCAGATTTTGCTTCAGCTTCCCTGCCATGTTATTTTGGCCAGTGTTTGTACATCCAACAGCAAAAGGAGGAACATGTTAGATGTCCAGGAATAAAGTTATAAGAGATTATCCTTATAAAGCTTTATAAAACTATGCAAATTATATACATTTCTGAGTTGTTTGCATGATTTCCCTTTCTAGTACAGAGTAAGGCATTTCCATTTGTGTCTCAGATAAAAATGCAAAGTGTCATTTCCTGTTGATAGCCAACAAGAAATACATGTGTGCTTTGGAAGCCATTTAATATGCCATCTTTTTTACTTGGGAAAGGAACAGACAGTCCAGTTGCTATAAATTTATCATGATTTCCAACTGATAGAGGCCAGTGGAAGGTAACACGTTACCCTTCCAGCCATGCACAGAGCCAGAACTGACACCACAGTGAGAGGGTTGAGCTGGTGGATAGCAATACTACTCCATCATCACAGAACAAAATATCACTTGGAATAACTCTATCACCTTCCCTCGTGCAGCTTTTGAACATGAGTCTGTTTGATATTAGAGACAACTTAGTCAACTCACTGTAAGGGCACTCTTACATAAGAAAGCAAAAACTCATCGAATTCATAATTCAGCTTCAGCTGGTTCTGATGCTCAGTGGGCAGACATGAGCTCAGCTGTTTGCCTCAACAGAACAAACTTCATTTCCATTGACAGTAAATTTGGCCTTTACTTCACATTTTGGGAGAGAATCTTGAAAAACAGCTTGCACCAGGATGACCTTTTCATTTTTTTTTCCCCCTTTTTCTGAAAAGTTTGTTGGAATAGACTCTCATGTGACTATGCAGTAAGGCCAAGGTTGGAATTAAAAACAAAAAAAAAGGAGACAAGATATCAAAAAATTCAATTCAATTCTCAGTTTTAGTTTTAAAATTATTTGTTGTACAGTGAAGCCTGAAACATTCCACCAATATTAGGGCTGGGTTTTTCAAGGCCATAGGTGAGCCAGGATGTGCACCAGCTAAATGCTGAATAAATAATATGCTGAAATAAATACTGAAATTCACTAAGGATGAGACACCCAGAGCAGTGAGGTTGGTCCCCAAGAGCCATCTTACTATCAGAAATGCATTCAAAGGATATTCTTACCTTCTTTAGTATTTATCCAATAAAAATAAAATTTGTGGAGCTTCAGCTGCCCCATGGTTAATGGCAAAGTTATATTTATTTTTCAGCACTTGACGATCTGGCCTGATTAAATAAAACAGCCAATTAGGAAAGACTACAAATTTATGTAAGCCATATAGTCAGTATGTTCTCCCTATCACCACAGAGACCAGATTTTTCCCATCACAGGTCTTTAGTTCAACACTTGCTCAAAAAAATTCCAAATTTGGGAAGTGCCACAATTTTGAAAGACTTTCCTGAAAGCCAGGCATTGAGAATTTAGGTGCCTTTCCTCAGGGCAACATCTTATTTAGATCAGGAGATCATTTTCCTTCCCTGCTCTTGAAAAACATTTTGCTATTCACTCGGTGTGTCCTATTAGCAGAAAATAGAGAAAGTTCTGATGCATCATAGCACGCATCTGAAATTCTAATTAACAAGAAGTCATCTGTAGTTGTCCAACATCATATTATTAATTCACAAAGCAATAAAGGGATATATTTCAGACTGAATGAGAAAATAGGTACTGAATGGGGTCAGAGTATTTCACTACACAATTTGTCATGATCTTTAACTGTTTCCAACCTGCAGAAGTCAAGCTGTACAATGCCTTACCGTGAGTAGAATTTCTCACCTATACAGAGCAGTTACACCACTATGATTTACTCTTGTGAACTTAAAACCTGAATTAGTTCTAAATCTTTATAACCCAGGGTTGCATAAGGAAGTATATTTTTACTGTGAATATGTACCCTTTTGCCCTTTATGTATTTTTGAGCAAGAAAGGCTCTTCTAAGGCCACTATAATGTATATAATATATTGGCATTATGATCAGTACATTAATCAATTTGTTTTAAAATTATGTTCAATAACAGGAATGGTAGTTTTGACCAAAAAAAAAAACCAAAAAGCACATTTCAGGTAAATTCTTACTGACTTTACATTCCAGAAGTCTTAGGAAGACTTTTTTTTTTTTATCCTACACCCTGAAAATGCAGGTTTTTTCAAAATACACTGTCAACGAGTAAAACTTTCTTCTTCCTTCTTGTTTCAAAAAAATTAACTTCATGGTAAAGTATGGGGAACCCAGAATGATTCACGTCTTCATCCATTACTTTTCCAGCAAGAGGTTTCTCAGTTACTAGAATTTTATACAGTTAATCCTCTGAAACTGCTTTAAATGCAGACCTGTAAAAGGAAAGTAAAAAACAAATCAAAGTTAATCTTGACTGGCTGGAAAAAAATGCTTAAATCAATATGGTGATGGCTCATCTACTCAGCATTTAGCCATTACCTGGGAGACAAGGACCTCCTGCTACAGCAGATATTTTATTTATTTTTAATACAGGTTTACCACTGCCTCAGTTCTGCAGACCCATACGAAGCCAAAGTCATTCCAGACCTGCCCTGTCACACTGTTTACTCCTCATATTTTATTCATCCCTGTTTGCTCTTTACATTGGTTACAGAGATAAACATATACAAATATTGTGATGTTCAGCAAGTTTAGTGAAAAGAGAGAGGGCAAAAGCCACCATCTCCCATTTATAGCATCCTGGAGAGAGTGACAACACCATCATTCTCCTAAAGAAAAAAAAAAAAAAAAAGCCTTTTAATATAACATTTCCTTTAATTTAAACCTTACCTTGAAGAGTAACTCTGCAAAGTTTAGAAATATTTTGAAGTGCTTCTTCACCCCATGCAAAAGTCAGGTAAAAACATGTTTCCAGTGCAATCTTAAAACACGTTTCCAGTACAATTTTAGAGGTAGAAACTTCATTGTCAGGGGTTCAACATACAAAAAGTTTAAGGACATAAGGGTTATGACTAAAGAAAGGACAGTTTGGGGATCCTATGGACACACAGGGCTTGATACTTACATCTGACTGGCAGGAACAGAAATGCTAAATTTGTTCAAATCAGTGGTGTTTGACCAGGGATCAGAATCAGAGCTGTGATCTATATGTGTGACTTTTACTGGAAGCTGCAAAACTTCCCCAGAAAAGTAACCCCTGGGGAGTTTAGGCAATGCACATCTGAGCAGCAAAGGCTACTTGGTAATTGTGACAAAGCAAAGTGTTTCATTCTGGTTCCTGAACTGGAACAGATGACTATTTCTTCTTTTAAGGAGATGAGAGTAAAAAGGGAGCCAATCCAATCTCTGGAAGAAAAGCCTACGATGCAACCTCAAAATAAATATACTTATTTGCATATACAAACACTACATGTACCCACTAATATCCCTTCCTTAAACCGTGAGGAATATCACATATGCTACAGCTCACACCAACCAGAATAATGAGGGAGGTGTTGGGTTTAGATATTTTTATAAGTTCATATAACTCTACAGTCAAAGCAGCTCTAGGTTCATCAGAGCTATCGCGTAAGAAAAAGGGACTTATCACAAACAAGTCTGTTTAATCATCAGCTGCCTTAACTTCAGTCCCTCTCCGACCTGTACGTCTCCAGTCTGTGTTACAGTCTGCATTGCAGGCTAATCACACAGAAAGGCAAACTCTGAACAGCTACTGTCACCTCCCTCTCTCTTTTCCTTTCCCAGCAGGTTAAACGAAGAAAAATGCTAAAAATCTCCTGGGAGTGAGTCTAAAAATGAAGTGTAAATAGGTACGGGAAAAAAAAGAAAAAAAACCTATGAGAAAAAGTGTTATGGAAGGTGCCTGAATGGCAAAGTGCAAAGGGTGACAAGAAGAAAATTGTGATGGCACACAAAAGGCGAGGGAACAAGAAAGATGTGATACAATAGATAGCTGGTGAGAGCCTATCCACTGCCTGGTCGCTCCTGTTCCTCCCCCTCAATACCTTCAATTTTTTTTGTTATGATAAAGGACATTCATGATCAGTAACAATGTTATAATGATAGTAAATGCGGGATTTAAGGTATATAAAACCTTCAGCCAACATTAGAAAGCCACCAAGGGGGAGTTACCTTGCACGAGGTTCTATTTAGTGATGGCTCCACTCTTTCACTCCCTGACTGCAAATCAGCATTTTTAGTGGACAATAGGCTCAGCAGTGGCCTTATGATTGCCTCTTTTCAAATGGAAATGGCTATCCTAACTCCTCTGCCAGGTTTTTCTTACTATAGCACAAATTGCAGTTTACAAGGCTCTAAGGGGAAAAAAAATCTTAGCTGAATATCTTTTTTTTATTCGACAAACTGACATGTAAATTACCCTTTAAGTGCTCCACTCTAGGGCTCTGATCATCTCCTAATTGTCACAGTCAATTGTAGCCAACAGTCTCTTCAATCCCAAGCGCTTTGACAACAAGCATAAGGATCAAAGCAGAATCAGCTCCCTTCAATATCCTTCTGTTTAGGATGCTACAAAAAGCCTGAAAAAGAAAGGTGTAAGGGCATTAGTGGAGAAGGAACTGAGAGGAGAAAGTACTATACCAGTCATTTTCTTCTTCACTAATATTATATATCCTTATATACTCTGTTATCCCACGTTCAGCATGAATACATAAACATCCCAGATAATAAATATGGTTTAAAACCACTCGCATATATTACTACTTTAAAATAAATGCATAATGCATTTCTGCTGCTTCCTGCATGCCTCCCTCCAACTTTCCCTTCGACTCTGGGAATGAATGCAACACCAATTATTTTTTTTAAGCAATTTTCTTTTTTTTCCCAACGCAGTCCTACAGTGTCTTCCAGGATGATCTGGGCTGCAAACCAGCCTACCCAGATGGAAACCCATCCCAAGCTGTATACGTGGGGCCAGTATGACTGAGACATGAAGCAGGCTGTTTGTGCAGCCCTGCCTTTGCTTTCTGAAGTGCCTATAACCCAAGGTCAGGCATAGGCTGGAGGAAAACCCTCTCAATTCAGCTGGAGTCCAACTCTGAGAACAGCTAGTTTCAGTCACATCCAAAACGACTGGGAAGAAATACAAGAATAAATTCAGCAGTTCTCAAAGCCTGCCCAGGGGGAAAAAAAAAAACTCATTTCCTATAATTCTGAATGAAGATTCACCTTTTATTGCATTCCAGACCACTTTAAATCAGTGCCACACTACACGGCTGAAATTTTTGTACTGGCTGGCTGTGTTCGATGATACGAGCTTGCTCGCTCTGCAATACGCTTTCATACCCTCAGTACCTCACAGACGCCTTGTTGGAGTCGTGTTTCCAGGGAATGGGAGTAAGACAGAGCTATTCTGAGCCACGTTTCTGCTTCAAAACTTGTGCGTCTTCACAGGCGTAGCGGTAACTCCCACAGAGGCTCGCGAGCAGCTTCTGCCACGCGGGCTGCAGGGGAGGAATCGCGCGGCTGCTGCAGGAGATGTGCTGCTGGAGTGGGAGAAAACCTGCAGGAGGCCAGGGAGCCAAGCTGGGGATGGACCACAAGCATCTCCAAATGGATAACCAGGCTCTGCAGGGTTAAGCAATCAGAGGCTCTGGGCCTCTCCAATGATCTTGCTACCGTAGAGAAAGAAAGGAAGAGACTTCACCCATTTTCCTGGAGCTCTGTGTCTCCTGCTCCTGAAAAAGATACAGGTTAAATGCCTCAAGTAAAACAAAATGGGAATTCGGAGGTCAAAAGCTATTTGCTCCTTCATAAGAAATTAACTCACTCCTTACAGCTGTTTTTAAGGAATTTAACATTTCTTGAAGATGATGCACTTTGTCCTTTGTCTCACATGACACTGAAGAAACGGTTGGACAAGGCAGCTGGATGAGCATCCAAAACCTGCTACCTCATCATACTTTCCACACCCAAATCCTGCGTAGAAGACGAGCTGAGTCAGATTTAGAAACCAGCAGAAAACCAGTCACTTGTTTAGCAGCACACCAAGACATGGGTTTAAGGTAGATCTTCCTGAGCCATCACCTACAGCATACTCCCCAAAGACCAAAAGGTTTAAGACACAAACAATAACTTTATTTTTACATAGAGAACACTCTGAGTTTGTAGGGAAGATACAGCACAGATAGAACAAGGCTTCCTACAGAGCTGCCTTTTTACCCAAATGTGGATAATACAAAGGTACAAAGACTGGTGAGAGAGTGTTTTTGATAATGAGTAGGAACAAGAAGTCAAAATTTCTCATGGGAAAGATATTCCAAAAAATGATGAGTGGGAAAGATCAAAAGCACTCATTTGAGTTATGTTGAAATAATATAGAAGGTTAATCTAATATATAATTTAAAATAAATACAAACCCAAAATTACAAAATTGAATTGAAACATTTGTCTTGTCAAGCTGCTTTGTTTCCGTAATATCAAAGGGAAATATTTTAACTCTTTCTGACCAAAAATTTAGCCAAAAAAATTCACACTTTGAAGAAGAATTTCCAGCCTAACAGTGCAACACACTTTGCCCAACAGCAAATTTGCAAATATTTTTCAGCCTTGTATAAAGATCAATATGTTCTCCAGCTAAATACTGACATGACTCCAGTTAAAACATATACAATATTTTCCTAGATATTCCAATATAAAAGGTAAGCCCCATTATTTTTAAGGATGACTATTCCAAGATACCAGGACGCCTTCCAAATTAAACCTTCCCAACATTAGTGAATTTGTGGCTGTTTAGCTCACTAAAATTAACTTAAAAATATTTTCACCTGCTCATTCACACACAAGAGGAGGCACATGCCAAGAAAAAGCTGCAATATCACCTGGATTGTAATTTATTGACATTATTATTATTATTAATTATTTATTTATACAACAGAAAAAATCTAAATAATAGAACAGCTTACACAACCTGGGCTATTTTCTCACCTTGCTTGAAAACACCTCCAAATAGTTGTTCCATAAAACTCTTGGTTCCAAGCCCAATTGGTGGAGTTGCTGCTGATAGACTCCAGAGAGTTGAGCAGCACAGAAATCCTAGACATTTTCCTTGTTTCCAGCTGGTAAATCACAATAAGGAAGGTTAAAACAATGTTCTTTCACTATCAGAATATTTTTGGGGAGATAATTGCTATAGTTTAGCAAGTACAGATTTCATGAATAGAAAGTAGTAGAGGGTCCATGAGACAATGAATAGGAGATAATCTCAATGAGAGGGTTTTTCCATAAAATAAGGGACATGTTACAGAAAAAGTTGAAAAAAACACTGCCCTACCATAAAATATTTTTTTTCAATATGTGGAACAGCAGTAGAGATGTTTGATGCACTAAGCCATTTGCTGCACATGACCATTTCATTATACTCCAGAGCTGCACTTTATTTATTACAGGTGATTAACAACTGTCGTGCTCGACAGTAATGAGGGAAAAGGGCCACAGCATGGCTCGTGCACCGGAGCAGCCTGCAGGAAAGTGGCTCCTCCAGCTGCCTCCCGCAAATCGTGGGTGTGCCAGGGAGCACAGGGGCTCCTCTGGATGTGATACCCCAAAAAGGGAGCCCTGAATGCTGATCAGAGTTTGGGTTCTGAGAGGATTCTGATGCTCTTTCCTGCAGACTCCAGAATGACCCCCCCCCCCCCAGTCTGGTTGCAAAGGAGGGGAACAATAGTTCCCATTGTGCTGCTGACATTTCTCTAGGAGGGGGTGGCTCTTCACTAAGCAGTTGCGTTTCCTTATTTAGTTCTCGGCCACAAGCATGGATTTCTACAGACCTTTTCTTTTTTTTTTGTGTGTGCTTTTGAAAAGTAAAAGGATGAGAAGTTACATTTTGGAAGCCTTGGAGACGGTCAAAGCGCGTGCACTGACGTGATATGAAAGTCTGTGGCCACAGGAACCACTTCAGGACTGTTGCAAGGCTCCTGATACAGCTCTTAAATGACTGATGATTAACTGATGTCCTCTGGTCCTTAAATCCTTGTTCAACTCAGCCTTTCAGGCAACAAACTACTCTCCTCTGGGATGCCTTGCTGAGTTTGGTAAGAATGTACATGAGGTCAGTACCTCTGCAGATGAAGAGCCTTCAGAAGACCTCAGGAAGGCACGGGCTTGCACCTCAGCTGGGATTTGGTTCAAGCAGCTCACATGCCTCTTTTTAAGTGATATCTGGTACTCAGGGTGGGTTGGTGACAACAGGTCCTTCTGTGCAAAGGCTGAGGTTCAAGCCAGCAGTAACAGGAATTGTACTAAAGGAGTCAAATCCTACGCAATTCCTTGCTCTTGGGGAGAAGAGGCATTTTCTGGGTGTCTTCATAGCTCATTAGCACAATTTCTACTGCAGTTAGCTCAACTGCACAGCTCCCACTCCAGCCACATCCTCCTAAGCCCAGGAAAACATTCCAAAGCTATTTTACAGAATAGGACACAGAAGCTCTTTTAACAGTGGGATCCAAGTCTGTTAAAAAACAACGAGATGCGCCGTCCAGCGAGCTCACCAAAGTCATGAAAAACTGGTGTCAGAGCCAGGGCCAGGCCACAGCAGCTCCCAGGGCCTATCTGTGCTCAGGCAGTTTGGTATCTCGGAGATCTTCCTGCTGTTAACTCCTGAGAGGGCACCTCCAGGCAGCTGAGCACACACCAAGGATGTTCTGCTCCCTTCCAGGCTCCTGCATGACAAAACCCAGAACAAGGGCATCATTCAGGAGAGCTGCCACTGGAGCTGGGTTGTAAAGAAAGCTGTTTCAAATAACAACCAGGGAGTCAGAGAAGTTGTGTCTAACCACATGTGTGTTGAGAAGAGTATTATGCAGCATTTATCAGCCCCGACAGGAGCTTGCCTCACAAAACTGGTTTCAATATAGGAGTTTAAGTATATGGCAGCTGAGAGAAGGAATATAGACAGTGTTTTACACAGGGGGAATTTCTATCTGTTACTAAGCTGTAATTTTAATTGACATGAAGCAAGAAGAACCACAAGAATAGAGCAAGTGCCCATTTCTCACAGCACATCTAGCTTGTGTAGAGTTGCTCAGGGCTCCTATACCACCAGTTTAGAAACATGTGTAATTGCTTATGGTCAGTGTGGAACCACTGCCAGATCACACATTAAACAGATAACCACTATTATTACAAGAGCAACTTCCTTGACCTCATATTTTGGTCTGGCTCTGAATTCCTGTCCTTTACCAGTTTGGTTTGCTGCATTTTGCCAGCCTTCTGCCTCTACATGTCATTTTCTGCTCCTGTAAGTGACCAGTGCAGCGGAGAGCTCACTCTAAAAATGCATATTTGAGCACATGAATAGAATAAATTCAAGAAATATGATCACAGTTGCTCCTGTAATGTTTTTATAAACACAGAGTCTCTGCTTTTTTATTATAGTTAAGGTACAGTGTGTTATTTGGCAGAGGAATCTGACTTGAAAATGTAAAAGGTTCAGGCAACCACACATTTGGAAGTAGAAATCTTTCCTTAAAACAAGGCTCTGGTGTTTAAACATAGCAAAATTTCTGGAAACTTCAGTTTCTCAAAGTCTGCCAAAGCTCCAGTCACATGTAACATATTCTTGGGGCTTACATATAATGCTTCAAGTAATAAACAACATCTTGTTTAGAGCAGGATGGAGAAAAAAGGGGAAAACATTCATTAGGAGTCAAAGCTCTACACCAGTACTAAAAACAAAACAAGTTTCTTTCACTTAAAGCTAAGAATGACTTTTACAATGGATTTTTTTTAAAAATTGAGTACTCTTCACACCTCTAAATATTGCAGTTAAAATTGTAGGTTAAGTTCTTACAGCAATCAAATAAAGTATTCTATAAAAGAAATAAAATACACTCACTGAAGCACACTCAGGTTTTCAGCAACAGAAAGAAAAGTTCTGATCATCCTAATTGGGTAAAAGGATGAGTTACACACTGTACATAACTATAGGTCATCAGTAGCCCTTCAGTGCTCCCTGTACAATTCATTTATCGTGCATTTTTTATTCAGGAACAAGGCTGCATTTAAAAAAAAAAAAAAAAAAAGTAAGTCGCCTCCATAAGAAGGCTCATCGTGCAGAATATTCACAGTTTAAATATATGCACAGTCATCTCTACTAGTCAGACACCATTTCAGTCCCCTCATCAGAATGCACATTAACAGAATGAATTTGAGCTACAGAAATAGCACACCGCAGCCAGGCCTGGAGTATGGGCCCTAATACCTACCTCACTGGGATCTAGTCAGGTTTAATTAATTAATGCTTATGAAGCACTATGAGCTCCTCAGATCATCACTTCAATTCATTATCACCCCCATTTGTTTTGTGTCCCACTTCCCCCCTTAATTCAACAGTGAATTTCTTTTGGAAAGTGTTGCATTTATAGAGTAATGAACAGATGAAAGAGGTTGGAGTGATTCCACAGGAGTATAAAAGGGAGCAGGAATCCTTCCCCTTCCTTCCTGCTTGAGTCATTCAGCATCAGGTCTGAGAGGAGCATGAAGCTTCAGGATGTGTAATGCTCTTCCAGGAGTCACCCCTGACCAAACCCGTTTCAAAAAGCACCAGAGAATGATGAATGTAGGGATTTAACATTAAAACAATTGGTTTTAGTCTGGAAAACTTCTCTGCTTGCATTTATGTTAATTAAAGATGGGCATGAGCCACAATGCTCAAAGGGGTGTGGAGGCAGGCACTTGGTTCTTCCCTCATCTCTAATAATTATTAGATACATTGGATGGAAATAGTTGGAAAGAAAATCAATAAGAGAATGAATCAAGAAAATGAATGGCAATTTCAAATACTTACAAGTATAGGATTTCACTCAAGGCCAAGACAAGATAAAATTAGTAGTCTCTATTAAAACAAAACAAAGTACAGTTTGATCAAACTTCCATTCAGTGGAATCTTCTTTAAGGACTTCAGATTTTTGGCAGTGAATAATTTGGGTTACAGAACTTAACAGGGAAGAAAAGAAAGATTGTCTGGTGAAACTCCAAGGCTGCTGTAGGCTTCCCAAAGAGAAACCAGATTAAGACAAAAAAATTACTGGTGGAAGAAAAGCTGATAAAGAAGACTAGAATTTGATAATGGAGGAATTTAATTATTCGGGTATTGATTGCTATGATAACTATGTGGAAGCTAACAAAGTTTGTTTGTAGCTGCAATGCTATTAGCCTAGTAACTGAGCCCTGTGCTTGGAGTTGGGCATGTGTGCTGTTATAAAATTAATTTTAATTATAAAATTTAACTTTAATCACATTTCATGTCAATATAAGTTTAAAAGTTAATGATAGAGAGTTCAAACTTCACTATGATAAAGATCCTCATGGACTTAAAGGATAAATCAATGGAAATCCTTCTTATCAAGAAAAGCTTGGGAGATTCACAAAGTGAATATACTTGGGTAAAAAGAACAATTAAAGCCCAAATATGCTGTTATTATTTATTTGAAGAGAAATTCTTGCTAAAAACAAAAGAATTGATGCATCCAATGGTGAGGGAAAATGCGATAATAGTGGCAATCCGAGAGTACTGAACCAGGGAAAAGCAAATATGCTTTAGTGGGGGGTGTTTTGTGGTTATTCTAATTAAAAAATTCTTCCTACTGGACTTCAAAGTTAGCACCTCATCTTTCAGGTCTCACAAATACAGTTTCTCATTCAGATATTTTTTGTTGCTGACATAACAAACCAAGAGATTTGCAGTTTAAAAATGGGACTGATCTCGTGCAGTCAGAGAAGAGTAGCCTCCAGTCCCATATGATGTGATTTAATCAATTTACCTGTGAGCAGGTACTTAAAAACCAGTTCTCCCCATCTCATGCTTTTGCCACGAGAGTTTAGGGTGGTCCCAGGTGGTTCAAAAGTTTTTCTATCAGACTTGCTTTCTCATTGATCCAAAAAGAATTAACTTTTGTTAAATACATAATCCTCTTTCAGAGCAAAACCCCATTTTCATAAAAAAATATAAACTTGGAAAGAAATTAAGGTTTTGATTTTCTGTGAAAAATGTTTCTGTTTGGAACCACAACCCCAATGGTTTTTCCTCACCATGATTTATAAGCCAGGCAATAATTCAGACAAAATATCAGCAAACTTCAGCAGAGAGGATGTGGCACCCGAGCAACAGCACCTTTTAAACAGGTTCAGTTAGATTATACAAATTCCATTTGTTTTAGTCTTAAATTTTTCATTTGGTTTCAATTCAAAGGGAGGGACTCTTTCCTGTGCAAAATGTTAGCTTTCCGAGATTAAAATCAATCTAAGCATGAATCTAATATTAATCAACCACTTACTGTATTTACCAGAAATTGCCAGGTTCATCATTGTGATAGAAAGATCTGCAGATGGGAACAGAAATCTGGGAGAGATAGTAAACATCCTAAAATAGTCAAATAATGGAAAAATAAAGCAGAAGAAACTGCTAGTCCAAAACAAAATATTACATACTATCTAGAATTAAGATTTTAGCATTTAAAATGTTTCTGCAGCAGCAAATAAAAATATACTTCTTGAGCCAAAGAAATCCATAGGCAATGTGGGTAGAGACCTGTAATAAATCAGAAATGTTCAGAAGCACCCCAACAGTCATTTTGATGTCTCGGCACAGAAGTAAAGTAAGCAGAGTGCATAAGGGTTAACTCCTCAGCTCACATAAATCAAGTTAACACCATTTAAGTTAGCAAAATGTATTCAAAGTCAAATTCATTTACTCCAGCCAAAGATCTGTCCCTAACTCTATCCGTTGCATTTTATACTGCATTAACAATTTTAACATATTCAGCTTTAAAGCCCAATATACTTCAATATAATCTCCATTACATACACACACTTTTATGTACGCATGCATATGCAGAGGAATATATACATATAAAATTATTTTAACTCATAATATAAACAAATTAACATAACACAATTTGTAGCTATGAATAACAGAACAGGAACGGTTTTGCTGGATTTAGTGAGGAAACACACTGAAAATCCTAATTTGAGTAGAGTCAACCAACCTGGATTTATGAGCAGGAAATCTCGCTCAAATACTTTGTTGGAATTTTTCAAAGCTATCCCTGCCAAGGTAAAAGACAAGAAAAATACTGTGGATGGTATACAATATGGCTAGACTTTCAAAAGAGTGCTCGATAAGATCCTACACTGGAGATTACCAGCAAGGTACAGAGCCACTGCATAAATGATAACAAACTTTAATGAACTGATAAGAGTCTGCAAACAGCATTCACCGAGTGACTTAGAGATTGGCAGTCAATACAGGGTAGCGCCTCGGTCAGGTTAGGAGCTTGTCTGGTCTCTAATCTATGTAAAAGAATTAAATCAGAATATCAAAGGTAACGTATCAAGCCGTGCCGGGGACATAAAAGTGACAGCAGCAATTGTCTCACCCGGGCTATAAATGCGAGATCCAGATCAGCAGCAAATGCAGCATCAGCAGCGCCGGGATCGCCGCCGTGCCGGGCCACAGCTGAGAGAGCAAAGTAAACAGGTTTTTGTCCTGCAGGGCCAAATGTGAAAACAAACTCCACGTGGGCACAGGGCTGGGAAGGAGTTGGTGGAGGGTGTTAGGGAAGGGGCAGAGGGAGGGAAACCCAGGTGCTGCTCGGAGAGAGGGGAAAGGGTGCAGGGAGCAACTGGAATTGCAGCAAAAGGGAAGGAAGAGATAAGGGGATGCTTTGAGTCTTCTAATCCTTAGGAGATGGGGAATTTAGAGGAGATTAGAATCTTTTGAAATAAAAAATTTTAAAAAATTTTAAAAATTTTGAAAAGCCAACTTTTTTTCCTATTCTAATTTAAGGGGTAAGTGTTTGGGTAAAACTTTCTAGCCCAGGAATATGATTATGATTTACTGTAAGGATAATAAAGCCAGTGTCCCTTGAACCAAAGTCCCACATAGTTTTGGAGCACTTGCAGTCCCTTTCTGCCCCAAGGGAGGCAGATCTGGCCAGAAAAGCTCAGCACAACCACCAGACAGGACAGGACAAAAGGACAGGACAAAAGCATCAGAGTTGATTTCTGTGCTGCCACAACTCAGGGCAGTGTTGGAGGAGCTCTACAGCCCTCCTAGTGCTTTTTCAGAAACACCATAGAGATTATGGCTCCTAAATGCTATTTATAAGAGTGTCTCCTGCCTGGAAAACCACAATTTCCAGTCAATTTCGGTGCTCACTGAAACTTGGAGAGCTTTGGGGGACCCTGGACCTCATTCCCAGTCCAATTTTTTGTATTAGCAATTGACCAGGTCCATGAAATAAGCTGGCACAGACTCATAAACCCCAAGAACAGGGCTCCAGTCCAGTGGACAGGTCTTTCACCTGACAGAAGGATACACCTTTCAATAAATTTTGATGAAAAAAGTGAACTGAAAGAATTGCTGAACAGGGCTGAATGGAGCCCCTCCAGCACGTGAGGTTACCCAAAGAGTTTTCAGTTTCATTTTGTCCTCTGGTAACTGCACAGAATTTCAGCAGGTATTTAAATTAAATCAGCAGCAGCTAAGAATGGGTTCTGCTCCTATGGCTTTACTACTTTCATCAGCTTTTACATTTCTTGTTTCCTCAGACAACCTGCCCAACACTAGATGGAAATTCTGTTGCCATTACTACCCCATCTACTTCACTCAATTTAATGGATCTTTTTTTCAACAGCAAGACTAAAAATGTTTGGCCTCGTGAGGATTTATCACAACTGTACCAAGATTAAAATTTCAGCCTATTATTACACACTTTTTAACAATTATTCCTTTATTATCTTTATGGAAGCACCCTCACAAAAAGCAGTCTGATTTTGTGGTAGTCACCACAATGACTTACACTTTTTCAGACCAGTATCTTTAAACAGGGGATAAAAAAACCAAGGGATTTTAAGCTATGAGTGCCCAAGAGATGCCATGAGAAAAATTTTTTACATCCCTCATTGCCTTTGTCGAGGCCTAAGGTGCCGTTTAAATTCCTCTTTGGATCACCAGCTCCCTGGTAAGGCCGGAATTTTTAGATTTTACAGGGTTTTTTTAATCACTGTGGGTCCTGGATATAAACCTGAAGCTTTCTGTGTCTCTCAGGTACTGTTTACTGATTAATTTTTTAAACCAGCTGCATGTCCATGTTTTCATTTCTGTCATAACTGTTTCTTCACCTGCCTGAAACCAAGAGATTTCTAATTTTTCTTCCGTTTCCAAGTTTCTCAAAGTTCCCTGTCCACCCAGCACTGCCATCATAGTTCCTGAATAAAACCTCAGTGTTTCTCAACAGGGTGCAGAATTTCTTCCCCTAAACAACCTCTGCTTGCAGTGCCTCTTTTCTCAGGGGAAAATCTCCAAATAAATACATAAATCAAACTTTCAATTCATTGTAAAAGCAAGTTGCTTCCCTAAGCAACAGGGCATGGCTAGATATCAGAAATAATTGTTAATATATTGGTTTTCTGGGATTTTAATGCACTTAAACAACAAATTTAAGTGTCTTTTCTTGATCTTGCATCGCAGTGATCTACTTTGCCTGCTTTCCATTTCATGCTTTACCCAAAGTGTTTTTATTTCACCAGCCTATCAATCTTTGAAATTTGAAAATCACTCAGGTTTATCTGTGACTCGTGTTTCTTTCCCCACGGTTTGTGTTGAGAGCTTTAATGACATTCTCCTTTGAGCTGCCTCAGAGGAAAGGAAAGACCCAGGTTTTTTCACATGTCTGAGGAAGCATCTGTATGCTAATTCCCTCTCAACTTTGCAAGCAGAAAATTTAAAGGGAGATGGTTTTTAGCAAATACAGACCAGTTAGCAGTTAGAAATCTTTGTAATGGTACCAATTTCTTGGGAGATTTTTTTTTCCTCCCACCGGCTTTCAAGGCTATTTCTTGACTTTACAAGATCATTATAAGTTAATGCTTGACTCCCAAAAGTCCTGCTCCACCTTAAAAATTGTACTGAATCTGTCAAACATCAATTTTGAATCGATGCCAATTCAGTATAAATAAAGTGTGATATGGACACTCCAGCAAAGGATTGCCTGCAAATCAAAAGGGCTCTTATCACACAAGGAACATGATAGATTTATCTCCAGTAATTCCAATTCTGATCACCTTTTCCAGAGAAGAACTTTAGTGACTGAAATAGGAATAAGATACACAGTAATTATTGTTTCCGGCTGTTAAAGATACTTTATATAAACAAAGACTGAGCCTAATCATTTTTTTAAAAGACCCAAACATTAATATTTTCATAATTAGGTTGAGGACAGAGGTAGTGGCTGTATCTGGTGAGTTTAAAAAGCGAAAAAAAAAAAAATTATGCCAATTAAAAATGAAAGGTCTAAGAATAAACAGTGAATTCTTGCAGAGGATCCAATTCAGAGCATAGTAAGCATTATGTCAAATAATACCACGGAGTGAACCAAAGCATTAATGAACAGAAGAGATAGCCAGACATGTTTACACAGGCAGACAGGGCTGGAGGATATATCGACAACTTGGGGAGGTGTGTTGTAATAAACTTGAAGGGGGACAGACTTGTTGGGCCAAGTGTCCCTTTCCTGTCCAGGAATTCCTCATGTCCTCATTACCCTTTCACCTCTGGACAGCTGCAATATTAAAATCTGGCTCCTATCTTAAGGAAATTGAGTTTAATGTCCTTAATTTAGCCCCCAGTCCACATATATCCATATCACAAAACAATCATACAATTTGGCTCGACGGACAGCGGCTGCTAAGGCAAGAGGCTCATCCTCGAATGGCAGGGCTGTTGCAAGGCAGGCCCAAGGCCTCTATAAAACATCTGTGCAATACATGCATGGCACACTCACACTTGTGAGAAACCATCTTATTTTCACTTCTTTCTTTTCCTGGTATCTTTTGTGGGCAGAGTTTTAATGACCAAAGCAGTTGTCATGTTGCTGTATCATGGCAGTGACCAAGCTGGACGTGAACAAAGGTGGTGTCTTGGTTTTTTTGTGTTTCCTTCAGCTCTAGGTGCAGCCTCAACATCTTGATTCAGCACATCTCCCTTCTCTCTGAAGCACAGAGGAGGGCTGCAGGGTTAGGGGCTGCATCCATAGATTACATAGCAGGAAAAACATGAGTGGCATATTTTGGTCCCGGGGATTGATATGCAACACTCCGAACACCGAAGTCAACTGCTAAATAATCTGGAGTCAGAAAGGGGCAGAGTGGTTGTGGAGGGGGAAAAAAAAAGTGAAGGGGATAAAAATTAATCATTGAAAGAGTGTTATGCTTTATGTTAGTAAATCATTTTAGCTAATTAATTACATCATATCTCCAGCCAGGCTTCCGATTTGAAATCTTCAGGAATGGGTGAGCAGGGCAAAAAGGCACTTGTTCTCTTCATCTGGAAAACATCTATGTTGCTCATTTTCCAACATTATGGGGATTTTTCCTCTGTATTTTTCTTCCAGAATTTTTTTTATGTCTTTGTGGTGATTTTCTTCTGATCTGTTTGCTTACCAGAATAAGGAGCATAAAATAGTGTAAAGAGTATTGATGTAAATGTATTATAAAAGTATTGAAGAGTATTGGTATAAATGTCAGTGTACTGGGTGCATTTTGGGATGGAGACAGGGGTGTAAGATGGAGGATAAGTCTGTCAGCTCGCAGCAGACACGGCTGATTTGTAAATAACAAAATTGTAGGATTTATTCCTTTTGATGCACTGCACTTTTATTAAAAGAAAATCCCCTGGAAACCTCTGTAAATGGCACGAAACATATAATTAGACTTAGCTTTTTTCACCCTCTGCTTATTTAAATGCTCCGTAACTTCAGCAGTGATTCAGTAACAACAGATTTTATAGAAACATCTGACAATGAGAACAAATATTTGCAGTGTTTTCAGTCTCTGCTCTGTATTTCTCTCTGTGAGGCAGAGCTTGCCTTCCTTGCGTGTGGATCAGCATCGCTTTCCCTGCTGCTCTCACCTCCAACCAGATCCACCTTCTAAATATCTAAATAACTAAATATCAGATGTGACTTTTTACCCCTCACTTCCCACCTCCGAAATGCCACCCTACAAATTCCTGTCTCCAAATTCCAGGCACGGACCTCCCAAAAATGAGTGCCACCAGCAGGCAGGCTTTGGCATTGGCAAAACCATCGTGGCCAAGCACAGCTGGGTGGTGGTGGCAGCACAGGAGCTCTCTCCGGCACTCACCTGCCTGAATAGCAGATATCCAAGGCTGTGCTGTGGTTGGATTTGTCCTCTTTTCCCTGGGCTCCACCACGTCTGCCCTTTCGCTGCTTGGTTTATACACAGAGAGCCAGCCCAGCAGAATCATTGGTGTAGATGAGCTACCAAGCCATCCAGGATGGGCTTTGCTGCCCTGAGCCTCAGCACCAGCCCCCACGGCCACCGCAGCAACCAAATATTAACAAATTAATATCACACTCTTAATATGTGCAAGGAGTTGGGTCCACTCCAATATCTTTACTTGTGGCCCAGTCAAATGATGGGACTGGAGAAAAGGACATGGAGCTGCAATTCCTCACTCCTGAAGCCAAGGAGATGAACACTCACAACAACCAACCCAGGCTGCCAGAATTATTCCAGAGACCGTATTGCCTCCTTCCTAGCCCAGAATTTGGGAAGTCACATCCATTTACAACCTCTTTGTCATTAAAACCATTGGCAGGTGGACCCACTGGCATGTGGACATCAAACAGTGTTCCCACATTCTGCCCAGTGCCTTTTTTGGACCCATTTCCAACCTGTCAGAACAAGGGGAAAAAATACAGTCAATATAGTCGCTACTGAATTAAAAAAAAAATACATAAAAAAGATAAAAATAGCCATTTTTAGAGGGTTTCAGGTTGAAGGTTGCTTGTCAGAATCCAAGAAGAGAGCAGCAGTTGTTCTGACACTGCGGTTTTCACATCCTTGTCAGAGATTTGAAGCAGGATAGCTGATGTGTGTTAAAAAAGGATGGGAAGGTTTAAAATAGTTTAGATGCTGCCTGGAGCAAGTTTGAAGAGATATAGTAAGGAGCATTGGTAGGCGTGTACGTGCACCTAAAACCATCCATGGGGAGAAACAGCTTGCCCAGCTGTTGGTACCTTTAATTCAATTCTGACCTGAAACCCCTCAAATGACCCAGAGACAAGTCAGGAAATTTCCCAGGAAAGATTTTTAAAACATAAACTGGGGAGGGAGTGACAACATGGAGAATACTTTCATTGCAAGGGAAAAGGAAAAAAATCTCTCTCTGGTTTTTGACAGCTCTAATAACCCAGAGTCTAAGATTTGGGCTTGGAAAGGGGCCAGTTGGCCAAGCCTCTATCTACAGACAGGCTGGAGATGATGCTGATAGTCAGAGGGAAGCAAACAGAAGACCTGGCAAGTCCAATGCCACCCCTGACGAAGGGGATGTCTGCCAGCTCCTGGGTAAATCTGCAGTTTAGGTGAGCGGCAGTCACTGGGTTGTGCCTCTGCTTCTCCTGGAATCTGATCCAGTCTGCAGCCACCCACAGAACGGCAGCAGTTTCCCAGATATTGGGCAATTCTGTACACAAGGAAACTATGCTGCAGTGGCTAATTGCTTTGGAAACTATGCTGCAGCAGCTAATTGTTTCAAATCATTTGGGATTTTCTAAATATCTTCGTAACCCTTGTGTTCCTGTAGATTTTAAAATATCCAGCTAATCTCCTGAAGTCGTGGAAAGAAAAATATGTTTTCCCCGGGGCGGTGATAAGAAATAATTGGGGCAATCGATCGAGTCTGAAACTTTCAGATGGACATCAAAATGTCAGCTCTGCATCCAGATCCTTTGCTGCTAATTTCACCTCCATTAACTTAATCAGGAGTCAGTGGGAAAAGCAGGGTGGCACTAAGAAAGCCAGGGAAAAGGAAATTTGATCTAGTCCCAAACAGGTAGCACAGGGGCTGCTGTGTAACTGTAGAATTTATATTTACCATTCAGCCTAAAGCCAAACAAAAAAAATCTCCACGTTAATAAATCCCCCACAAAGTTGTCCGTTGGTCTCATGAAGGTATGCCAGCATCTGAGGGGCATTGGATGGTGGTCTTGATGTCCCATCCCTGGAAGCTTCCAAGGTTTGATGGAGCTTGGAGCACCCTGGGATAGTGGAAGGTTTCCCTGCCCATGGCAGGGGATGGAATGGGATGAGCTTTAAGGTTCCTTCCCACCCAAACCATTCTGGGATTCTCAGCAGGGGATGCATTCACCCCAGAACTGCTGCTGGGTGACCCCAACCCCAGGAGGGGTATCTCCCTTTACAAAGGAGCATTGTGGGAGCATCTCAGGGATGTTTGCTTTCTTTCCTGCTTTTAGGACCAAAAAAGCAGAGGTTTAACCCCAATTCCCACCTTGTCCTTTTGCAAACAACTTGCTGGCATTGCCACCAGCCTGATGGCCAAAGCAGGGGCAGTCTGGGCATCTGGGCTCAGAGCTTGGGCCTCCATGTGACAAGGATTGCTCAAGTTTACCACTCTTGCTTTTACAAACTCAGCCCCTCCTAGAAGTTAAAAAAAAGGAAAAAAATAAAGAAAAAAAAGAATCTGTTATCACTGAGCATATGCAACTGCTAAACATCCTATTCAGTATAACTTCAGCCTGTTCTGAGAACTGAGTTTCACAGTTTCATTATGCAGTATCTGTCTGTCAGATATTGCCCACTACATTACCATAGTCTATATAATATACTTCCACCAAAAAAAAACATATATATATAAATATATATATATTTTGGTCATATTTTTTACTACCTGCTGTGAAAAGAAAAAATATGTTAAAAGCTTTTATTTTCATTTTACATTGCATATGTCCTATGTTTTTTGTATTAATGGCACTAAGGAAATTTAAACACTGTGATGAATTTGTGCCTCCATTTTGATGTAATTTCTCTAACCTGCTAAATATAAATAGTGCATCAATTTTAGATATTTCTAGAGCAACCATTACCTTAGTTCTTCAGTATGACAGCAAGGAGCAAACAGGCTGTACACAGAATATTTGGGGTCCCTGCACAATTAAAGGTGCCACTAAATAAAATTCTCAAAATCTTTAATTTCTTAATAAATCAAATTCTCACAGAAGTGAAGGCAACTCCTGGGGTGCCAGGCGGGCAGTATTGCTGCAACAATTAACCCATGGCCAGAGGCAGCGGAGCAAAGGCTACTTCTTTCATTCCTTTATTTAATTTTTCTACCTTTGGGGTTCTGGTTTTGTCCAGCTGCCCCTTCCTCCTTTCTGTTCCCCCTGTGGCTGAGCTGTGCTCACACCAGCCCAACGCCGAGCGGGGTTGCACAACAAGCACCATCCCTTGCACCCCTCTGCTGACCAACTTATAACTGATCTGCACTTCTGCTGTTCCTTTATCACCACCAGCTACAGAGAGGTGGGGTCTTGAGGGCTATGATTTAGGCACATTGAAATACATCAGGAAAATACTGGTGTTGGCTCACTGGGAGGACACAGTTAATATTTATATTAAAAGTTCTTGATGTTTTGAACACCTCAAATTGCAACAACCTTCAATCTTCTCAGTAAGTGTGATATAAACAAGACAGGAACACTGCGTGTCTGAGATATTTCTTTATGGTTTCCTAGCTTAACCTCACATGGGTTTAGGTATTGCAGGGGGACCTCACCACTGTATATAAGAAAATGAGGTCTAAATGTGCTCATATCCAGAGGATTCACCACCTTATTAATGCATATATGTCATGCATAGATTATTAACAGCTTCATAACTAGAGAGGAACTTGCATTTCAATAAACATACTTTTACAAGCGCAAAGAAAAAAAGTTTTGCATTAGGATGTTACTTACTTCATGTCTTTGTCCTGGGAGAATGCAACTAAAGAAACCACATTTAAAATCAGACATTAGATATGCAAATATGTGTTCAGATCAGAGATACGAAAATTATTCAAATGATTAATTATTCATCATAAAAATGTCAATTAATAATTCTGAAGCATAATAGGCATCTTTCTAATGCATCTTTATTTTTCAAGCCTAAATACTGTTGAATCTGTGTTCAATTGCATTCTAACAAGTTTTTAAAAATTCAACAAAGTAAACAACCAACTATAAACAAAAGTGAGCCGTGAATTTTAATCGCTGCCAACTGAGCCAAGAAATGTGGCCGAACTTCAGCATTGATCCCAAAAGGGAAGGAAAAGCATCTCCATCTCATGGTGTGGGACAGTGGATGGAGGATGCTTGTCCCTCACTGCTCTCTGCCCAACGAGAAAAGAAATTTTGGGACCTGTGGATGCTGTTCCCCTGCTGCAGACACACAGGCAGACATTGTGAACAGCAGCTGAGCAGCTCTAGGCCGTCAGAAGTGGCTTTATAAATGACAAAATTAACAAAAACATAAGAGGAGATTCACTTTTAACATTCAGGGACTCACACAAGATCAAATATTACAGTGATCTGCTGGTTAGAAATGCCCAGGGATAGATAAATTAAAACCAGACAATCTTTCCCCTTGCTTTTGGCTCCTATCCTATCCCTACATGGGTTTTCCGCAGAGGAACTCAAAAACTTTGGGAATGTTGATTCAAAAGGTTTCTTCCCAAATACCTCATCAGCGGGTGGGGGGAGAGTCGTTCCCTGACCCTTTCTTCCTCTCCTCTGTGCCCTCTCCTCCATGTGGAAATCGGAAAAAAAAATTAAGGCTTTGCTTTCTAAATCTTGGTTTATAGGGACACCTGTACTGAGCAAAAGTATCCAGCGGCATCTTGGGCCCACATGGGGCCTTCCCTGCTCACAAAAATCATTCCAGCCTGTCTTATCCTCTACTGCCACAGGTGACTGCAGAAAATAATCCCCCCAGCATCTTTTCGTCTTTGATTTCGGGGCTTTTTGCAACCTCAGAATTCTTTCTCAAGGCAAGGACATCTTCTACACCCCAGAGATGGGAGCATGAGAAGCAGCCAGAACCCACAGGGATCCTAAATCTTGCAGGAGCAGCTCCCTCTGTGGAGCAGGGCTGTGGGGAGGGAAAGATGCTCTCCCCAGGCTTGGCTGGAAGTGGGCACGTCTTATCTGGATCCCCTGCGTGGGGATGTTTAATCCCTGATGTAGGAAGGGTTCCACACTTTAGGGAAAATAGTCGAGAGTTCTGGCTACGAAAGAGGTGAAGGAAAAGCCTCAGAGCTGCTAAAGTGTATTTAGAGGTGTTAAACCTCTGTCCTCACCAGCCTCTAAAATGTATTAGCCAAAATTCATCAGCCAGAACATCATTGCTCCTATTCCCTCAGTTTTCCTCCTTCCATGTGGTGGGCAGGAAAACACAGTCCCCGTTACTCATCCTCCACCGGGGAAAAAGCAAACACACCAAAATAAATAAGGCAGTGAATCATCCCCTCAGCCCATGCCACCACAGCCCCATAAAGCCACCACGGCAGAAGGTCTCAGCAGAAGGCTCAGGTCCTGCAGGGCCTGTGCCCCAAAACCCTCCTTGGTGGTCACCTCCCCTCTCAGTCAGAGCTGGGTGCCTGGGGATCACAGGGAGGTCTCTCCCTTTCTCATGGTAGGGTTTGTCCCTGGCAGCAGGATCTGCCCCTGGCTGGCCCTACAGATCCACACAGCGATGGGGTTATCTCCGAGGGGTTTATCTTCATCACAATTTGGTGGACAAAGGAAACCCACTGAGGAGCTGGAGGCAGGACTGCTTCTCCTGTGGCTTTAACCAGGCAGGTCTGCACCAGGATCAGGCCGCCCTCATCTCAGCTTGCAGCATTTGCCTGTAGGAAAACCTGAGGAAAAGAGGAGAAACCTGCACTCAGAGAACTGCCCTTTAAACTATCTCCAAGTGCTGGGAGCTACACACAAGGAAGGACCTGGGGTTTGTGAGGATATTTTGGCTCTGCTTGCTCTTAAACTGATGGGGTGGGGGGAGATAGGATGTGCAAAAGTTTTAAAACGGAGCAGGGAATAGAATCTGCATGGGGGACTGGGATCGGGGCTGCCAGCACCACCCCAATAAAGGCTGGATCTATAGCCTGTCATTATTTCCATCTCCTAAAGAAGCTGCACACCCGTTATTAGTTCAGAGCCGGGCAGGAAATCATCGCCTGGATTAAGGTTAAATTCCATCTCAGAAGGGCTTAGCTGATTGCTAAATGTTTATGTCCAGTGTCCAAAAATTAAAAATAAAATAAATAAAATAAAAAACCACCCCCATATCTCACATTAAAATAGCATCTAATAATGTTGGGTGCTATGTCAGTCCTGGGAAGATCCGAGCAGTTTTATCGCTCCGATGCAAACCCTGCTGAGGCACATCAGAGCTGGGGAAACTGTGAGATTGAGGGCTGAAAGTACAGCCAGCAAAATTATGAATAGGGATTATCTGACAATGCCGACATGTTTCTTAAAGCCCTTGATCGTCATCACACGCTCTGAGGGTTTGTTTTTCAGCGTGGCTGCAGATAAATATATTTTATTGATACACCATCGACACCACTCCTGCCTATTGCGAGTCAGGCTGCAGCCTCTCGTAATCTCCAGTTCATCCCCTCGTTTTGTAATCTGGAAATACAGGAACAATATGTAAGGAGTTTGTAATGGGATTAATTTATTTTGAGAACTTGTTGGTTGGGTTTTAGGTTTTCTCCTTTTTCTCCTAGAAAACGTGGGTGAGTGGAAATTGAGCAAGTCAGTAATTAGCATTCACTTTTTTCTTTTCCTTTCTTTTTATCATATGCATCTAAATTCAGTTTAGCTCTTTAAGGAATTGCCAGACTGCCCTTGATTTATAGGCAGTGCCTTCTGGATCTGAGAGGATCTAATTCAAACTAATAATACTTGAATTTGATTTCAGGATATTTGCGCTGTGCTATATATTTCATTAAGATATCATCATTCTGTGTGTGTGTGTGTGTGTGTGTGTGTGCATGCGTGTGATATGCCTCTGTGTATCCAGGTACATTTAAGCATGGAGAAGTCATGCATCCTGCAGGAAAATCATGCTGGCATTTAGAAAATAGTGGCAAGAAAACTTTTAACAAAGCCACGATGACTCGTAGCAGGGGACAAAAACAGAAATATAAATAAAAATAATAAATACAAATAACAATCATCACTAAAAAGATTAGGGCAGCTCGTTCCCACCTTTGCCTAGTTGGGGATTGCAGCGGCAGCAGACGGCCAGAGCCTGCCTCTCCCTCCCCACTCCGCCTGCAGCTCGGGGTTGAGGAGAGGGACACCCGGAGGTGCCACTTCCCAGCCGGGGAGGACATTTGGATGCCCCTACCCGGAGCCCCCCCGTGCGCTGCCTCCCCCGCGTCTCACAGGGTCACCCACTCCCGTCTAGCTGAGAGATGACCCAAAAAAATAAAATAAAATAAAATCCCAGGCAGATCTCGGTGGCTGTGATGAGCTGCACAGACACCCTGCGGGGGGGCGAGGGGGGGTCCCTTCCTTGCTTTGCGGTGCTGGACCGCCAGGAAGGTGTTCCCTGAGCAGGACCATTTTGGAGCGCGATCCCATCCCTGCTGCTCGCCCTGCACTTCTTTGCTTTAGGCACACGTTCGGCGCTCAGTTCAAGAGCAGTTTATCTAAGCTGAATGCAAGTAAAAGTGCAGCGTGGGATCAGCGTGCCGTTTGTTTCGGTTTTCTTCGGCGGGGGGAGAAAATAAAAATAATAATAATAATAATAAAGTGCTGGAATAGGCTGAACTCTTGTCCGAGCTGGGGAATTGTCTCGCAGCTCTTTAACGCAGCCCTTTGGGCAGCCCCACGTTTACCTTGGGCAAGGAGCGTGCGAGCGGGCAAGAGGCGAAGTTTCTCTCTGCAGTGAGACTATTTCGAGCTCCTTCAGGAGGAAGGAACGGCTGTGGGCTGTGCTGGGAGCTGGGCATGAGCGGCTGGAGCCTCAGCCGGATCTGCCCCCTCTGCAGCCGAACGCCTTCGCTCAGCATCCCCGGCTGGCTCTGCCTTGACTTACTTCGATATTACTTCTCGATTACGTGCCGTGTAAACCGGCTTTTTGATTAACAAACCGGCAGAGCGTTGGTTAAGAACACTTAAACTTCAAAAAAAGAGAAAAAACTATCCCCCTGGGAAGTGGGCTCTGAATTGGTTAATAATGTGCAGTACTTGCTAAATTGCTGACTTCCAGATGTGGAAAATATCTTTCTTGTTTAGGACCTACGTAACCTGATTGGATTACGACAGAAGCGTCACATTGGAAGGCTTTTGAGTGATGATTTAATTAACCATACAGTAGAAAGCTGTATTTGCCAGGAAACCCCTTCCATATTTGCATAACCAATCCCTTCAGTGCAAAGGTGGAGTCTGGGCTTCTTCTTTTTTTTTTTTTTTTTTTCTTTCCTTCTCGTCTTTTTTTTTTTTTCTATATGCAATTTTATTTTAATTTTAATACTTGAAAAAAGTGAAAAACTTGTAACCTCCCTGAAGTTCAGCCCCACGCGTTACTCGTCCACGCTGTCTCTCTCTGCTCATCCAGCTACTTCCAAGAAAAAGCAGAGCCAGGAAAAGAGCCCATCTCACCCCTGATCCATATCTGTGAACAAAACAGATAGACTGTAAGATCTCAGCACGTTCGGTTGATTTTTTTTTTCATCAGATTTAGCTGACTATTCAAATAACCTGGATGAGTGCTGAAATGAAAGGGGGGGGGGGGGGGGGGGAGGAAAAAAAAAAAAGCCCCAAAAGAAACGCGTGAAGGATAAAAATAAAACAGCACCAAAACAAGCCAGGAGCTTATTTGCAGTACCCGAACAGAGTTTAGTTTCTAGGCTTTATGTTAGGGTAAGTTTTCCCCACGGCGAGGAGCGAGAGCCCGGAGCGGGGCTGGCCGCGGGACGCTGCGGGCAGGATGCGGCCCTGGGCGGGCCAGCGGGGGCACCCCGCCGGGGGGGCACCGCCAGGGATCCCGCCCGAGGATGGGAGAAGCGGCAGGGATCCAGCCTGGGGGCAGGGGATCCGGCGGGATCCTGCTGGGGAGGGGGCGGGGGATCCCGCCCGGGGGAGGGAAGGGATGCGGCGGGGGGACACACACGGGCAGGGATGCGCCTCGGGGCCGGGGGGGTGAGCGGGGACGCGCCCCGGGGGCGGCAGAGATGCGGGCTGGGCGCGGGGGGAGGGCAGGGTTGCATCGGCGGGGCAGGGGGGGCCGCAGCCCCCGGGGGGGTTGGGATGCGCTGGCGGGGCGCGCTGAGTTTCCGCGGGGCGCGGAGCGGCGCGGAGCGGAGCGGCGGGGCGGGGGGCGGGCGCGGGGCGGGGGGCGGGCGGGAGGAGGTGGAATTGCATTTCTGTCGCTAAAGCGTTCGCGGAGACTTCAAGGTATAATCTATCCCAGATCCTTTCCCAGAGAGAAACTTGGCGATCACGTTTCCACATGATGCTCACGTTTGGTGCTCTCCAATTATCCCTCCCCACAAAGATAGGTGGCGTGTGTTGCAGGGTCTCTCCTCTCGCTCGTACAGAAAAGAAAAAGAAAAAAATGTCATTAGAAGAGGCGTAACACGTCAGTCCGTCCCCAGGTTTGTGTTTCCTGGAGTGGCAGAAAGAGATCAGTCCTAACCTGCCCAGCAGGAATAACGGTCCTTCCGACAACTCTTTGCAAGGCTTTTTACAATTTCTCCAGGAGCTGCATCTCCCTTCACCTTTTCTCCTCCACTTCGCGGCTTCTTCATGCTTTTTCTTCTCACCATTTCTGGCCAAAACTACAAACAAGACTTCGCAGGTAGGTTCGGAATTTAATTCCATTTTCTCTCTTTTTTTTTTCCCTCTTCTCTTCTGTCTTTTTTTTTTTTTTTTCCTCACACCATCTCACGCATCAGTGGGGTTATTTCATTTCGAGAGTATTTTAATTTCTTTGGATTGTTTATACTTGGGGCGAAAAAATATTTTCTTTTTTTTTTTTAATTTTTTTCCATCTTTTGAACCGAAACCTGAAGTCACTCCAGCACCGCTCCAGAAAGGGATGAGCAGTTTCGGGGTGCTCGGGGCTGTGCCACCACCACCCCTGCTCCCCTTACCTGTCAGCCAGGTACGGGAGGTGCCTTTTAAAACGCAGCAGCAAAAGTTTTTGTGTTAGGAAAGGACTTCGTCCTTCTGCAAAAAAAAAAAAGAAAAAAAAAAAAAAAAAAAAAGAAAACCCGAAACATCCCCCCACCCACCTCCTGCTCTTTTTATTTCAGGTTTTACATCTGAGCTCTGAAAGTTTGCAGGTACCTGTTAATGCTTTGCATGCCCTGAGCTTGCAGAGCCAGCCCGGCCGGGCACCGCTGGAGCCCCAGCCCCGGGCAGGGCTCCCCGGCAAAGGATGTGTTTCCCCAAACAGAAAGTTTTACTGTTTTGTCTGCATAGTTGGTTTCATTTCTATATTTTATTTTGTGAAGCTGGGTGAAGTAACACCTTAGCTTCTGGGAGCCTAAAGCAAGAAGTGAAAGTACAGACTGGAACTTAAAAGTCGTTTACCAAAAGGCAAAAAAAAAATTAAATTTAATACATATTTTTAAAAGCTTGCCGGTACTCTGGGAAGAAAAGTGTTCCCGAAATTTGCAGGTTTAAAATTATTGACAACTTTTTACGGGAGGCTGGAGAGTAGGGAAGGGAGTGAAATGCATTTAAAACAATTCACCATTGGTCGTTTTGCATTAAAACGCCAATTGCCGAGGCAGGCTGAGGGTCCGGGCTCGCCTCGGTGCCTGTCCTCCCTCCCCGCTGTTCTCCTCTCCTGGCAGATCTGCCGCGGTGATGCCACCATTGCCCACCCCAACCTCGGGAATAACTGGCAAATACTAAAGTTTCTAGCACATTTCTCAGCCTCTTCTTTGCTCAGCCACATTCATCCACATCCACACAGCCACCCATTCCCTCTGTCCAGGCGGAATCCCAGGCAGGAGAGTGTGAGTAAACACGCTGACCCTACGCACACTCTCTCAATCTCCCCATCCTCTTACCTGCTTGGAGATTTATTATTTTTTATTTATAGCCAAGCAGGTTTTATAACAGTAAACGCCTGAGGAGAGAGTTCAGGCAGAATAAAAGGACCCAACAGCAGCACACTTCACTGCTCAGTCCTGGTGTGAAGCTCCAGCAAAGTAAAAAGACACAAGGGAGAGGAAAGAGGAAAAGGGGGGGGGAAATCTCACTCTGCTTTAAATAGAGATATATATATTGAAATTGATGAGTCAGGTGATAATTTTTTAGGTTTTATGTAAAACTCCCAGTGCAGGAGAAGACAATAGATGCGAAGGCGAGGGGGCATCCTGCTCAGGAGAGCAAGGGTTAATTGCCCTTGTTTTACAGTTTGCATCTGTTACATCTTTTATAGCCCCCTGTTTAAACTAATCCTCAAGTCAAAGCATCTTTAAAGCTACAGCATCTTCTTCGAGGTGGACTGAGTTTCAGGAGCGTTCTTGCAGCAAACCAAACGCTCCTGCCCCTCTCTCCCTTTGACAGATAGAGCCTCCTGCCCAGCCCGGGCACACAGGCACACACAGTAGGTCTAAAAGTTTACAAGTTGCTTCTATTTATTTTTTTTTTCCTTAAAAACAAAAAAACCAAAAAGCACAAAACCCAGCTGAAGGGCTGAAAACACTGACAGCGGTAGTTTTGATTTCTGTTTCTTTTCTGAGAAGGAAAAAAAAATGACACTATGAAGCTTTGTTTAACTAAGGGGCAGGGGAAACCCTGAATATTGTCAAACTGACTAAAAAGGTGACAGAGGTTTATAATTACACTCCTCGTTGTTAGGGGGAGGGGGAGGTATCCTTGCTGAGCTTTACCCCAAAAGGACAGGGGAGAGCCATGTTTCCCTCTCCTCTTATCACTTTGCTGGAGAGCACTTTGGGGGGGGGAAAATGAAGGGTAGGATTTCGCGTAAAAAGAAGTTCTAGTGTCAAATTAAAGTACTTTTAGGAGGAAATGGTCCGCCTAGCATTGAGTCAAACAGCCTACTGTAAAAGCTGTGCATTCCCTCATACGGTCATGAGTTATGACTCATTTGAGATGTAATTCTTGTCTCTCTCTCTCTCTCTCTCTCTCTCTGATCTGCTTTGCTGGTGCAACACACACACACGCAGGGAGGGAGACACACGCACACGCGCTCACACACACACACACGCAGAGACACACACACAGAGAGAGAGAGAGAGAGAGAGAGAGAGAGAGAGAGGGAGCAGAAATAAATAAATAAATAAATATATAAATAAATAAAGAAGAAATCTGCCCGGCTGGGGAGAGAGGGGGAGCCCGCTCCGACCGCGTCCCACCTCCCCCGGCACGGCCAGCCTCGCCGTGTGCGTGGATGGGTTCTTTTTCGGGTGCAAACTGGGGTCCCCGTTGGCGCCCTGCGTTTAAATGGGACATCCCGATGCCCACATTGTCGCTGTGTTTGGTCGTTACATAGAGCCTGCGTGCTGCTGCTGCCGCTGCCGCTGCCGCTGCTGCTGAATCAGGGAGTCGAGCCCATGCGAACTGCCATCTGATCCACTCTTATCAATGAAGCAGCAGATCATGGCGGATGGCCCCAGGTGTAAGAGGCGAAAACAAGCCAACCCCCGGAGGAAAAACGGTAAGACGGCCCCCCGGGAAAACTTTTTCCGGCCGGTTCCGCCGCGGCCGCGGGGGGAAAGGCGGCGGCAGGACGGGGAGCGGGACGGGGAGGGGGGCACGGCGCCCGGCAGCCCGGGGCTGGCCGCCCCCCGCCTCCCTGCGCGGCGTCCCGCGGAGCGGCCGGGGCTGCGCGGCCGCGGTGCGGAGGGGCGCGGGGGGAGCGCTGCCGCCCGCCCCGCCGCCGCCGCGCCCCAAAGTTTGTTGCGCGGGCGCGGAGCGGCGCGGGCGCTGCCCCCGTGGCCCGGAGCGGCGGGGCCGCTGCCCCGGAGCGGCGGAGGAGCGGCGGGGGCGGCTCGGATCGCCCGGCGCTGCTCCCCGGCTCCCTCCGGCGCTGTCAGCGCGGGCCGGGCCGGGGCGCGGAGCGGAGCGGAGCGGAGAGGAGCGGGGCGGTGGGAGGCGCGGAGCGGCGCGGAACGAGCGGGGCGGGCGGCCCTGGGAAAAAAACCCGGCAGCGTGAGAACCCCGAGGCGGGCTGGCACCGAGTTAGCGACTCTCTCTCTCTTTCTTTCCTTTTTTTTTTTTTTTTTTTTTCCTTATTGTTAGGGACTCGAAAATGAAACTTCCTCCTCCCTGATAATTAATAATACTAATGAGCTCGGTGCCCGATTGTCCGTCGCTGCCCTCTCCCCCGGTCCCCGCCGGCCGCGCAGGGCCGGGGCGCAGTGGGACGCGGTGTTCTGGGCTGATTTCACATTTGGCAGCTTTCACTGGTGTGGTGGGTCCCTCTTTCTCCGTCTCTCCCCGTCCCTCCCTTAGTTTCTTCCTTTCTCTCCCGGCTGATAGCCGCTTCCCCGCCGCCAGCTTCCCCCTCCCCGCCCGCAGCCCCTCCATGGCCATCCCGGCCCCACTTCCAACAACTTTCCTCTCGAGGAGCCGGAGGAAGGAAGATATTTGTGTGAACCTGAACCCATGCGCTTATAGCTCAGCTACTTCATTTAAGTGGAGAGGTGGAGGTGGAGGGGGGCTGGAGGAGGAGGGGGACGCACACAACAACAACAACAACAACAACAAAAAACACAAAGACAAGAGAATGTTGATTAGAAACAAATGATCCTGCCCCCCCCTCCCCTTCCCTCTCTCTAGGTTGTGAGTGTGAGTGTGTGTGTGTGTGTGCGTGTGTGTGTGTCTTTTTCTTGTTGTGGTGGAGGCGTCGAGCCATATGGGGGAGTGATAGAGGAATTTTAGTCAGAAACTGTTCGTTATGTTACACTGGCTTTTCCCTTTGTGTTGTCTTTGATCTATTTGCTTGGCTTAGTATTACAAAAAAAAAAAAAAAACACACACACACACACAAAAAAAAAACCGAACTAAAATAATATATTCCGAGCAGCTTCCCAAGGATCCGTTTCTTGTTATCTTTTTTTAAAGTCTCTCCCCCTCCACCACCACCCTTTACTCTTGTGTCTGTCATTATTTAAGGTGGTCCTCACAGAGGAGACCTCCCCTTCCCCTCATCTCTGGGTAATTTAGTAGACATTAAAATTACACGTAATGTTTCCCTCTCCTCTCTTGTGTTTCCTCTGTTCTTTTTATTAAATGTTGGTTATTGATTTTCTAAAATCAATGTCTGTTGTGGGGCTTTTTTCCCCTTACAAGTATCTAAAGCACGTTGCTGATCAACTGGATAACAAAAGCTTTGTGTCAAGTAGCCTTTTTTCTTATGTTAAACAGTCATTTTTGAGAGAAAAAGAGAATGAGATTTAAAGCAACGCATCCAGAAGTGCTCTTTTGCAGTAAAGAATATTCTGAGTGTTTGAGGGGGTTTCATTCTTCTTCCTCAGCCTCCTTGCTTTTCCAGGCAAGACTATTAGTTTAGCGTGTTAAACCCATCACATGCTCTCTGATGAGGGATGCATCTACGTGTTTAATATTTTCTCAACATGATTTGAGTACTAAAAAAACCCCACCACCACCACGCTTAACCCCCCCTCCCCCCCCCCCCCCAAAAAAAAAAAAAAATCCTGGATGCCTCTGTTTGCCCAGGACACCAGGACCGTATCCTGGCAGGGCAGCCAAGTCTTTGGGAGCACGTATGGAGCGGGGTGGCAGTTTCTGGTTGTTCCCATGCAAAAAGGTGTTTTCAGGGAGCTGCACTAACTTGGAAAAGCCACCACACTTGGGAGACGAAAGTTTAATTGCGATTTTTAAGGTAACCACTTAAAGATCCTGCAAACTTCAAGTGTGTGTGCGCTGCTTATGCGAAGGGCTGAGTTCTCCCTTCAGTGTCTTGCTCTGGCCAAGACACGGGGTGTGTGTGCGGGGGGGGGGAAGGAAATAATTCCCTACTTTCTGTCTGTTCCCCTCTTTCCTCTTTGTGCTCCCTAATTTGTTTCTTTCATTCATTTCTGAGTGAGAAATGCCCTGGTTCTGAGGAGCAGGTAGAGCGAGGGTGGGTTTGGTTTGTTGCTGGTTTGCTTTTTTTTTTTCATTTTCTCTTTCTCGACAAGCACGTATCCAATGCCTTTCCCGTTGGGAATTGCCTAGGATTTATCTGGACTGAGTGGATTTTTCTTCTTTCCTGGAATCGTGGAAAAGATGTTACTTCTGAGCTTGTGTCTTTGCTGATAACACCAGAAACGGTGATGCTTATCGAACTCGGACAGAAATTCCTTAGAAACGCAGCAGAACCAAAATAAAATTTAAAAGCCACGAAAAAGAAAATAAAAATAGACGGTCATGAAGGAAGCGAGAGGAGTGTTAGTGAATCCCAGACACATTACAGACGGGGACAAAACAGAATAATCCAACTAATGCCTCAGTGGGTTCCACGCCTGTGTGCGTGTATCTGCGTGTGTGCGGGGATGGGCAAGGCTCGGGATGAGATACCGGGGCTGGATAAAATTACAGCGGAGCTAAATAGGGTAGAAAGGAAGCAGGCTCGGGGTTTTCCAAGATAACGGGGTTGATGAGAGCTGCTGGAGTGGAGGAGAGGTGTGCGGGGGGGTGGCTTGAGAGAGGCGATGTGGAAATCAATGAGGGGTGAGCCCCACGGGGAGGGGGGGGCAGCGGGGAGGATGGGAAGGAGAGGACCCCGAAAGCGGGGCGGAGGGGGGCGGGAGGTGCGGGAGCGGCAGCCCAGGAATGCGGCGGAGCTCCGGGAAGTTCAGTCAGATGATTCCCAGCGCCTGACTCACTTCGCGGCACTTTCACTCGGGAGAGAAGTGGCGGCAGAAGAGGAGGAGGAGGAGGAGGAGGAAGAAGAGGAGGAGGAGGAGGAGGAGAGGGCAGTGAGCACCCTTTCCGCACGGGCGCCCCGCGGAGGCGGGGGATGCGCCGACGGCCGCAGCGCCGGTGCGGAGCGGCGCGGAGCGGTGCGGAGCGGGGCCCGGGAGCAGCGCTGTCTGTCCGGCCGGCAGCCCTGCCCTGCCATGCCTGATGAGCTGCCTTCTCTCCGTGCTGTTGTGGTTTGGCGTTTGTTGGCTGAGGTTTTTTCCCCCCTCCTTTCCGCTCCCCTCCTCGAAAATCCGAAGTGAAATTAAAATCCCCGCGAAGTGGGGGAGGGGGGGAAAGTTGTATCTAATTTACCCCAAAGTTTCAGTAAACAGCTCTCTTTGATTCCTTTGCCACCTCGCTTCCAGTTGTAAAGAAAAGGGAGAAAGTTCAATGCTTTCAGGGCGTCTGATCCAAGACCACAGACCAAACAAGCAGAGACGATTAGACTTGCTCTGAGCCTTTCCCAAAAAGATACCCACCCACCCTCCTTCCAGGGATGCTGGGGAAGGGGGGGAAACCTCCTTCATTCCTCACTTGAAAAAGAGGGGGGAGGAAAAAAAAAAAGGAAAAAAATAGGCAAGCCTGCCTGCTGCCTTTAGTGAGTGGGAAGTGAGTCCTGTCTTCCCTGCCTGGAGAAGTTTGGAGGCAGCTAGACTGAGGCTGGGGTGTGAGGAGGCAGCTGTTCCCTGTGCAGCCCAGGTGGCAGCGGGCAGAGCGGGCACCCGGAGCGCTCCTGTGGCCGGGCAGCTCCCCAGGGCCGGGAATCCGTTGCGAGGAGATTACTCCGGGACTTGGCTCACTGGGTAGCGAGACAAATGTACTGCTACCACCTCCAGAAAAGCACCTGGAGATAGGTATTAAAAATTAATGTCATAAATGCGAGTGGCCAGGGCGTAATGATTATCCAGCCACATTTTCTCGGTGCAGATTCATGTCCAGGCTGAGCTGTGACATGGAGCAGGCGAGGTTGTTTTCTGTGTCAAGTCGGATCTATTTATTTTCTTCCGAGTTTCGAGAAACCCAGAGAATTTGGAGATTAGTGCCTGATTTACTGTTTGCCATTTGTGACCATTCGGTAATTATTGGTTTTGCTTATTGCCCATGCTTCGCAAGGAAAGTTTTGGGGGAATTTCTAATTGCTGCAAGAAAATGCATTTGATGGCTTGGAAAAGGCGTATTTGAAAAGGGAAGAAAAAGTGATAAGGAAACCATTACAAGTTAATTATCGATAATTATACGTAGCCAACTGCCCAAGGTAGGGGAAATATATCGGAGACTGAGATGCAAGCTCTCAGGACAGGCTGGTAATATTCCCCAAGAAAAATGTGTGTCTCTCTTTAGACTGGAAAGAAGGGTGTTGATTCTTTTACAGCAGCCCCACATTCATTCCAAGGAATAGGAAATTCTTCGCCTCACAACAGTTTTTGGCATCTGCATTATCCCAGTGCTTTTAAGGTGCATTTTCTCCTCTGTGAAAGAGAACTCTTTGTCCTTTTTTTCTGCAAGACCATGGCTTCCCAAGGTAGACACTATTTTGTGGCTGTCACATAGAAAGGGAGTGCAGGTTTGCAGTGCTCACAGACAATTGATTGTCTGCCCTAATGTGTTTCATTTACATGTTTATAACGTCAATAGTGCTGGGGTGTCCACTGTACCATTCATTCCAGCATTCCCACAAGGGTGCAATTGTCTGAATGGCCAAGTCAGACACCTTTTTGATTGCTCTTTAGTTGTCTTTTTAGAGTATAGAGAAAAAGGAGAGAAATCTGTGATGCAGAAACACTAGTTGAAAATATTTCAGAATTAAACGTCACCATTAAAGCAGATGTGAGCATTAGACAAACAATATATTTTAACTAAGGTTCTGAAGGTGGAAACAAATTCAGAATAGTGGGGCTGGTTAGTGCGCACGACATCTAGTCCTGTCCCTTAATTTTTTGGGGCTTTTTAAAAATGATCTGTCGTTTGCATTTTCATTTCAGCCCCCGTAAATGCAACCACCTCCTAACTCTTTGTATGCTTAACTGCAATTTGCTATATTTCCCCTCCATATTTACATATCTCTGTTTATGCCAACAGCGTCAGCTAACCACTGGGAAAGTCTATTGAGAGGATAACTAGGCTGGGAGAAGTATAGACCTAAAAAAATAGTAAGATCCAAATATTTCTTCATCAAGTAGGGTTTTTTTGGTGAATAAAACGACAATGCCTAGACTTTTCCTTGCAGCAGTTTAACTTACAGAGCTGTGCCCCAACTCCTTACGCCTCCGATCACCATCCTCTTGCGCTGCGAGCTTGCAGCAAAGTGTTTCGAGGAGTTTCCAAGTCAATGAAAGATCACTTTTGAAGGTGTGCTGTGCTGTTTTGATATGCCACCCTGCCCTTTATCACCCGGAGTGGCTTCTGAGGGAGGCAAGAAACGCTGGCTCGTGGCTGGGAGCAGAATAAGTGAGGCACGCAGCTCGTTGGGACTCATGGAGAGGTGCATGCGTCCATGCGCCTGCACCTATGCTTGCGTGTGCCGTGCAGAGGGAAGTGGGATCTAGAGGTGCGCTTAAGAAAAACCGCTCACGCTTCAGGTTAGATTCATTTCCCCCTAAAAAGGATGCTGATCCCAGCAGCTACAATTAATGCAAGTCGACCTGCCCCATCCATGATCATAAGGGCAAAGAGCACTAAGTCCTGTACTTTCTGCTCTGGAGGTAAAGCGAGGGAAAACTTTTTTATTTTCCTTCTCTATGTAATTTTTGTGGTAATTTTATTTTTAAAAAATGCCTGTTTGTGGAGAGATTTTTTTCCCTTTTTTTTTCCTTTTTTTTTTTGTGCCTAACAGGGAAGACACAGTAGATGCACCGTTAGCTGAACCCCTGACACGGCGGTCTTTTGAATGCCTTAGGTATGATTTCACTTTCGCTCACATCAATGCTGACCTGAATGCCTTTCATATCTGATCCGCTGTGTCTCTCCCAGTAAACATCCCCTGAGGGGAGAACAAAGAAAGGAGCTCTTCTTCTTCTTAATCACAATTCAGCCCATTCACCGCCGGCAGGCTACATTTGCATTCTGCAACAGAAAGCCAAGATGAAAAGGAAAAAAAAAAAAAAAAAAAAAAAAAAAAAGAAGAGAGTGAGAAGAAGGGGGGAAAAAGCAGAAGGGTGGAGGCTGAGTAAAATAACTTAGGTGTTTGTAGCTGTTTGTTGGGCTTCCCCTAGTTACAAGCCTTATATAGATCCTGCTCTACCCAGCCTTGGCTCTTCTGACAGGCAGATAGTGTTACAAGATGGCATGCCTGTACTATTCATGGCCACTCGCTCTAACACTTGAGGTAGAAAGTGTCAGAGAGGGATCAAATTCTACTCTGAGAAGTCTGTTATAGTTAGGGTCAGGTGTGTGTACTCTCAGCTCTTGACTGCTGCCTATTATTTTGTTTTAATTACTATTATTGTTTACTCACCATGACCTTGGGGACGGGGGTGGCAAGGGGTGAGGCAGATTTGGCGGGGCAAAATCGCCCTTTCCCCAGCTGAAATTCGAATTTTTAATATTTTTTTTTACCCCCCCTGTATTTTGGCGAGGTGTTGGGCTGGGTGTTGCTGCGGCTGGCCGGGCCGGGGGCCCGGCGGTGGCGGTGGCGGTGGCGGTGGCGGTGGCGGGGGTGTCCCCGGGCTGGCGGCCGGCCCGGGCTGCCCCGACCCGGCGGGGAAAAGCAGCGACTCAGCGAATCCTCGGCGGCACCAGAAAATGCGGACGGAGGAGGAGGAGGAGGTGGTGGTGGAGGAGAAGGAGGAGGAGGAAGGCGAGATTTGTGGAAGTTTCTGTAACCGGGCTCCCTCGTGGGGTTTTGTAGTCACGTTCATGTGCATTTTCCGGCTGTCCCCCCATCCCTGTGTGTGTCCCCCCCATATCTGCCTGTTTGTTTGTTTCGCAGAAGCTCTTCTGTGCTTTTAATCAGACAGTTTTCTAGAAAATTATTGAGGTCTTTGGTCGTAGCCACTTTTTTCTCACCAAGAGAAGGTTTATTTATAACTGGATCCTGCTTACTGAGAAGTATTTAAGCCCTTTCAGGCAGAGCTGTCAAAATTTCCTGTGTTGTTTGCCTCTATTTGCAACATGTAAAAAGTAATATGCAGTTGCTGGTGTTGGAATAACCGGGGTAGTGCAGAAATCTCAAGTGACAAGTTTTCAACTACACTATCTCCTGCCGACCAAACTGTCATTTTTATTTTTTTTTTCCCAGAAACCACTTTCAAGATCCTCACAGGTTTTTTTTTTTTTCCCCTCCATCAGCAAATAGATTAAACGTGCTAAAGGAACTTCGAGAGGGAAGAACAGTTTGAACAATGAGAAACGGGAGGGATGTCTTATTTTCCTGTAGCTGCTATGGCAGATTTCACTCATAAGGAGCACACTAACCGAGATGTTACCAGTTGAACAGAGGCATGTGACACAGATTCCTGATTTTTTCCCAGAAGATTTACAGAATTTACAAAAAGAGATTATCTCTACACCTTCCACCCTCCTAACCACCCCCATGACCCAAGCAATGGAGGATTTAGGCAGATTTACTTCAGTAAACACCTTTGGACACTTGGGGAAAAGTAGGAGTCTGTTTGCAAAAGCAGGCTTTTGTTAAGTGAGGTGCTGGATAATGCTTTACCAAGCAGCTGTGATATTAACCTACCCAGTAATGCTGGAAAGAGCCTTAACTCCTTCTGCGCTCCGGGGCCCTGCAGGTGCTGGGCCTGGAGTGGGGGCACTGCGGTGTTTTGGGGGGGACAAGCGAGGAGGTGGCACTGCTGAAGCCACAGCAGCCGCTCAGCCCGACACGTCTTGGACTTGGTGGCAGCTGAAGCTTTCGGGATCAATCCGTCAGAGACGAGGGCTGGGAGAGCTGGAGGCATGGGCAGGAGAGGGCTGCTCCAGGCTTTACCTGCGCGTGTGCCAGCACACAGGCACGCTCTGTACCTACCCCCTCCGATGGAACATCACCCAAGCCCTCTCTAGGAACGTTCCCAAGCGCTGCTGAGGCAGGAAGGTCAATTTAGGATTCGCATTCGAGCAGCAGAATAGCTGAGAAGTTACGCCGGCAAACCTGTACGAGTGGCTTCCCGTGAGCTCCCAGGCTCCAAGGAAAGCCAACAGCTTTCTGGGAGCCTCTCACTCCCAAAAGTGAACTTTTTTTTTTGCTGCTTTCTGCTCTTTTCCGAGCTGTGAGAAGCATGAGCTAATAAGTTACTTTTTTTTTTTTTTTTTTTTTTTTTTTTTTTTTTTTTTTTTTTTTTTTTTTTTTACTGGGCAGAAGAATAACTTTCCAGGTGTTTCTTTTTTTAGCTGGAATAAGATTGCTTCATTTGAGGATTTTTATTGTCGAGGGTTCTTTTTTTTTTCCTCATTTTTTTTTTAAGTGTAGGTGTCAATGCTAGAGCAGCCACAAATGTGTGAGAAAGCAAAGGGTATGAGACATGACAGAATTAAAGGTGTTTGCTATGTTGTTACCCGTGTGTCAAGCTGCAAGTTCCCTTTGTCACAGCCTCCTGGAGATTTGATAGTGCGGATCCGCTTCCCTTCCAAGTGATACAGCAGTTTCTGGCTGGGGGGTTTCATGGTGGCGTGGTTGTTGCTGTTCCATTCGCCTCCCCAAGTGCATTTAAACACCTCCACATCGCACACACCCCATTACTCCCACCTTACACAAGGGTGCTGTGCTCTCGAGAACCAGGACAGCAGCCATAGCATTACAGACTCTGGCATGGAGCGTCGTTTGGCAGGAATGTCATCTGCCAAATCATCCCATAATTACGTTTTATGTTATTTGTATGAATGACCAAGCATGCAGTATTCCTTTTGAAATCAAAGGAAGGCTTAAAATGCGTTTTTGAATACTTTCAGACCATGGTCAGGTCACAGTTTGGGAGTTGAATTAAACTGATCTCATTTGTGATCTAATTGAGGTTGGCAACAACCTTAGCAGTAGCAATAACATACAAATACAAATCAAAGAGCAGAATTCAGCAAATCAGATCTTTTGCTTGAATCCTGCCTGGGAGTTATTCTCCGGCTGCCAACAGAGAAGTTAAACTTTGTCCTGCTTCTCAGCAGCAGTGCGAGCCTTGCATATTTTTCGGGTCTGACAGGAAAGTTGGGTCGTAGGGATGGGGACACAAAGGCGAGAAGGGAGCTGGTGCCTCCTCGGACAGGAGTGAGGCACAGCGACTCGTCACGTATGTTTCTGGAGAGCCCAGTGGCAGAAGGCGCAGGAGGCGTAACGGGGGAATATGGTTAGGAAGGGCTAGGAAGAGGAATAGGTCGCTGCAAACAGATCATTCCAAGCGGAAAGTCGAGGCAGCTCCCTTATCTTTACATCTATCGCTGCGGATTCCAGGAATGTAATTACCAGCGTGGTTGCGAATTGTTGACAAATTTCCCCGCGTCTGTCGGGAGCGGCTGTTGCAGCCGCGGCCGGGCCGGCAGCGGTCCCGACGTGCGGGGCTGTGCGGGCAGCGGGGCCCGGGGCGGAGCGCGGAGGCTCCCCCCGGGCAGGGCATCCACGGAGGGCGCCCGGCTCAGAGTCCCCCCCCCGCCCCAAGCCGCGATGCTGCGGGTCACATCCCCCGGGACCCCTCTCCTCCGGAGACCCCCGCGCCCGCCCCGCAGGTGGGGGGCTCTGCGGGGCGCAGACCGAGAGCCGCCGCCCCCGGGGAGCATCCCCCTCTCCGCCCCCCGGCAGCGCGGCGCGGAGCGGAGCGGAGCGGGCTGGAGGCGCGCCCGCCGCGGCGCTGCGCTGGGGCGGGGGCGTGCGGAGCCGCCTCGGCCCCCCCGCTCCGGCCCCGGGGCAGAGGTGTGAACCGCCTCTGTGGGGCGGGGGACGGGGCATCACACACCCCCGCGGTCCCGGCGCTGCCGAGAGAAGCGCTCCGGGCCGAGGTGCGAACCCCTCCCGGGATGCCGCTCCCGGGATGCTGCGCCCCTCTCGCCCCCCTCGGGCCCGGCCGGGCTCCCGCGGCGGCTCAGCCCCAAACTTCGTTCCCAGGAGGGAGGGAGAGCAGGGGAGGCGGCTCGGCGCTGCCTGCGCTCCTCCCGGCTCTGGGGTTTCAAGTGTGTCCTCAACTCCCCCCCCCACACCCCACCCCTCCCCTCCTCCGGGTCATTATTTTCTTTGACTAAAACCTGTTTACTCGCCTCTTTGTTTTTTGACGTTAAACGAGTTTCTATCTCCTGCTCCTGCGGATCTCTAAGAAATAGATAAACCATTATATTTCCCCCTTCCCCCCCTCCCGCTCGTATTTTAAAGCAGCGATCCTGACAGCAGTACTATTATTGCACTTTATGTTTTAGTGGATGTTTGCTGTTGCTAGTTACAGCAACACTTATCATAAGACAGCAAGAAAAGAGTAGTCCCTGGTAATTAAAGTAATGAAATATTCATTTACTCTACCTTTTCAGTAGTCTCACAAATTAGGCTGCTACATTTAATGCCTGCACTGCCTCTGTTTTTATTATAATGGCAGCTTTCGCATCTGCAATTAGGACTAATTCTGACAGTTACAATTTCTGAGGGATGGTAAACAGTGAACGAGATGTGCAGCAGTGGTATTACACGTGAAAAGCCCTTGTCTCTTTAACCTTGTTGTTTTTTTTTCTCGCAGAGGTTACCTTTTCCCGATGGTGCAAAATCGACTTGACATAACTGTTCATCAGTTTCAGGGTTTTCCCTGGAGGTATTTGCATCAAATCAGCCCAGTCAAGCTTCAAGTTGAAATTGGCAGCCCAGAAACTGACAGGGTAGGGACTGGGAAAGAGACAGCTAAAGTGCAGGCAGCGAGCTGACAGCAGCGGCGGGCAGGCAGGGGGAGAGGGCTCAGCACCCGGGGCTGCCGCCCCCCGCTCCCCCGGGTCCCCCCCGGTCACCCCCGGTCCCACCCTGAGCCGCCACCGAGGGGCCGAGCGCTGGGAGCCCGCCCCGGTGCCGCGGGGAGGCCGGCCGGGGACGGGGTGTGTGTCAAAACCCCCATAAATTGGGGGGAAAAAAGTGTTGGGAAAAAGAGAGAAGTGGCGAGCTGAAGTTGCTGGCGCTAACAAGCTCATTTTGCTGCGGTTCTTTACGGAGCGATGCTGCACTAGGACTGTTAAGAGAAGTGACGGAGAAGGTTGTTAATACCAATGAAAACATATTTTGATCAGCTAAAAAAAAAAAACCTACTCAACCCTGAGAGACGTTCATCTGCAAAGATAATTGCATTAGAATCAAAACAAACATTTCCTTGAATATGTTATTTCATTTATCCTCTGTCACGGGGAGGAGGGGGATCTCCAAGCAGGACAATGTGAAAATTAATTTTTAATAGATTTTTGGATAAATTTGGATTGTTTCCTGTGACACCCCTCCCACCCTGAAAGAATTTTACTTATTTGCAAATAATTCCAAATCTGATGTGGTGTGGAAGGGAGCAGCACACCAAGGAACAGGCAACACCACCAAGACCCATTCCCTCCTTAGAGGTGAAAAAGAGCAAAACTGTGTTACTTTCCTGAGGAAGAAAGCTGACAATATATATATATATTTTCTCCCTAAATATATATCTGTAGTCTTTACCAGATGATTAAAAATCCCTCTCACTTTTCCTACCAGACTTGTGCTAAAGTAAGCCTTGCTTTCAAACAGTTTTTCAGCTGTGTGTGTGACAGGCATTGGCTGATCTGCTGATGCCCATTCGACAGGCACTGTTGAGCTAAAGTGGTGTGACGGCACAGTTTTGTTAAGCTGTGAACAAAGGGCTGGAGATGCCTCGCTGGCATCATCCATGTGCATATTGGCCTTGTCACAGTTTTGCTTGATTTAATGCTCTGTTTATTCCTAGATATTAGAACTTAAATTCCAAACAATATGTTTTCATATACTACAAACAAACTTTATTTTAAAAGCTTTTGCTCCCGAGGACCACAGATTCGTTTGTCTGCCCAACATCCATGCGGCAAACGCTTAAAACGTAGCTCCCAGAAAAATAGGTGGCCGGTAGCCTCTTAACTGTTATCCAGTTAAAAAATGGGATTTCAGTTTTAAAAAGTCTTAGAAGGGTAAAAGATTTATTTCTTCTTTGATCATTTGTTGAGAGTTGTTATTTATTTCAACAGTGGATTTTCTTATAAGCTCCTAAGGAGAGGTTACCCCGTGCGCAGGCAGGGCGCGGGATGGACTTTTCCAGTGCCATATCATCCCAGCGGTGTTGCTGGGATAAAAGCAGTGTCTTGCAAATACCTGTAAGCATAGTCAGGGGACTACTGACAGGCAGAAAGACAGCTGGGTTAATGGAAGAGAGCAGGAAACTGGATTAAGATTAGAATATATATCTCTATGTTCATTAGGTGGCCACAACTTTGTATCTCAGCAGTTCATCAAGAGAAAATGTGAGCATGTGGAGCTATATTTAGGCTGGGTTCTCTTCTCTTAGAGATGCCGCAGGCTTTATCTGGAGAAAGTTTTGGGGTTTTTTCTCCCCTTCTTCGTCGCCTTTCTAAACTCCCTTCAGGTTTGCTGCAAGTGTTTGCTAAGAGATTAGTTAGGCAGCTTCCATGGCAGAGGTAGCCCTGGGAGGCAGCTCGCTGCTGGGAGGAATGCTCAGTAGGTCAGTGCGTGAGGATAGAAGGAGCTGCCCAACTGAGGCCAAGGATCAGGTATTTTCCTCTTTGTCTCCTACCAGAGACAAAGTGCTTATGGAAAGGTTTGTGGTGAGACATCAAATCCCAGCAGGAGCACAGATGTTCCCACTTTTACAGGCTTACCAATGAACATTTCAGCTTAAACAAGTTTATGGAATAAAAGATTTATTTCTTTTTCCTCAGTAGATGCAGCATCTTAGTTGGGCTGTGTGAAGATTTTATGGCTCCAGCCACTCAGGGTCCTGTGGTCCAGGGCACGGGGCTGTGAGTAGGGATGGGAGAGAGGGAAGGAGGGGGCGGAGGGAGCGCTCAGCAAAATGAAAGTATTCCTTCTCCAAACAGTGCAGTCTAGAGCCTAAATCTGAAATTGAATCTGCTGAGCAAAACCTGTACAATTTTTCTACCTGCCCTCAGTCTGCTTCCTTTCAGGGATGACAGTTTTACTAACTGAAATGAATGGGCTCTCTCGCTCCGGTACCTTTCCTCAGTGCGCGTTTACATCGAGTACTTCAAACACAGAGCTGGGTGATATATGTAGGGGGACAGCTTGCACAGAATAAGCTTTAATGGTTAATTTTTGTATAGCTTTATAAATGAAAGGGACTTAAACCTACTAGCAGTATAGATCACAAGACCTTATGTGGTCTATTCTTCTCTAGATGCACAAGAGATTTACGTGCCTAAGTCCCATAAGAGTTAATGGGAGTTACGCATGTAAATCTCTTCCACAGTGAGATAATAGACCCTTTTATGTATGGATAGCTGGATTCTTACAAAAATCACCTACTGAACAGTAGACTTTATGTCCTGCCCTCTTAGCAAATATTTATAAAGCGAGCAGGCCAGCAGATGAGACCAGGAGCCCCCCAAGTTGCCTCCAAATCACAGAGACCCCTGTGCTCCCATGGAGACAGTCCCAGGTCTGTCTCCTCCCCGTCCTTCCTCGTCTCAGTGCACTGTGGGTGACATGGCTGGTCTGGTTGGGATGTGGTCTCACAGAGGCTGTTGTGGTGTTTCACTTCTTGGCAAGTCCTTCTTGGTGGAGGCTTCTTGCTCTGTGGGTGGCACAGGAGGCGGGGAGGGTGAGAGCTGCCACCTCTCATCTGTAAATGTCAAGGCGCACCTTCCCTGTGTCCCTGCCCTTCAATCCACCTCTGCTGGGGGATGTACAGCCCTAAGGTGGAAGACGCTCAGCAGGACCATCCTGGGTTGCTGGTAGAGCACAGTGGTGGTGGCACAGTGTCCCAAAGCTCTGGTGCTACTAGTGCTGCACGTCTGCTCCGTTTCTGCTCCGGTGCGACCTGGCTCCCTGGGAAAGCCAGTAGGCTTTGCCTCCAATGGGAACGGTCTCGCGCTTCTCGGTCGTGATATATGCATATATCTATACATATAGAGATATAACTTGGCCTATCTGTGTCTGCCAGCCACGAGTCAGATCGAGCTCTTTTCCCCCTGCAACGCGTAGCTGGAGATGGCCGGTGCCACAGCACACGCGTGTCAGGAACGATCCCCGCGTCTTGTGAGCCGCGGCTCTTTTTGCCATCATTGTTTCTTTCCATCACTCGCCTGCTCCTTCCCGATAGCAATCTGAGGGACTTGGGCAAGCTGCAGACTTGCCAGCCCTCAGCTCCCAGGCCTGGCAAAGCACACTCTGAAAAAAATAAACTAACTCTAACCCTTACACTGTGAGACTATCAGATTAAATCCAAGGGTTTCTACCAGCGGCAGGATGGGAAAAGCCCATTGTTTGTTGATTATCGTATCATCAGCCGCGGCTGATACGAGGATGCTCAAGGAAAACACACTTCGGTTACAGTTGATTTTCAGATTCCAAAATGGTGCTGCAAAGTCTGTGCATGCCTAATTATATTTTATGCTAGGCTGTGCAATACAAAATGTATGCTGCAGCAATCAGTGAGTTAACAGTATCAATCAATTTGTAAACAGATGAAGTCACTCATTCCCAAACTGGTTTTCCAAAAACAATTACTAAATTACAATAGAAAAAAATTGTACAGTTACTGTATTTGTGTGCTGTGTTACAATCAACATACCAGGGAAACAAAACAATTTAATGCAGAAAAATCATCATTCATCTATATTATAATTGCTTCTTTTTCACATCTACAGGGCGGTTAATTAAAATTGTGATTAAATGCGGTCGCGCTGCCTAAGATGTCTTGCCCAAAACAGGTGGTACAGAATTTAAAAGTAAAAAAAATGTAATTAGCATTGGAAATTGAGAAATTGCCTGTAAGAATCAGTGTTAATTTCAGTCAGTGATGAGGTAATTTATAAATGAATGCAGTGGAGGCTGTGCAAATGCACAATTGCCTTCCTGCCTATTCTTAGCATTCTCAGCATGCAGGTGAAAATGTTTTCAAAATATTGAGGTAATTTGAAAATCAATCCGTGCATTCCGTATCTTTCTTCCTCCCCAGTCGCAGCAAACACTGAACGAATGCTGCCAGAGATGGCACAATGCATCAGTTCTGCACTTTTTGGGGAGTGATATTCTGTGTGTTGTGGCATCAGTTGGAGTTTAACTACGCCAAATGTTTGGCTAAGATCCTTTACAAAGGCCAAAAATGTTGATTGAAGTCCCCAGTAATCCCGAATGTCCTCAGCTCCGGTGTGTGTTTAAACGATGTGGTATCAAAAAAAAAGTAACAGCAACCTGCAGTGAGTTGAAATAGTGCAGCAGAGATACCAGAAAATAAAAGAGATGCTAATACGGCACGGAAATCATAATGATTTCTCGTTTAAAATTAGTACGGCGCACTCGAAAAGCCTCCGTAGTACTGATGCTTTCTGTAGGAACTCTCTTTTTCAACATGCATTTCAAATTTCATCCTGCAACCATGAAAGAATTGTTAACTAGGTTATGCATACAGAGATTTTCCCTGAGATGAACTTTGTTTATCGGCATTTTGGTGCTTTCTCCTAAACTTTCAGCTAGCAAATGAGAAATGCTAATTCCTAACAACAACAAAAAAAATATGACCTGCAGATACAAAAAGCTGGAGGCAAACCTGACAACAAACAGATATTAAAGATTTAAAATCTTCTTGACAGTCCAAAAAAAAAAATAATCCAAGGCACACATTGCTGGAACTGACATTTCCATGATTTGAACAGTCCTCGTCCCCCTGCTCGACTCCACAGAGAGCCCTGGCTTAGTTGTCCCCCCATCCATTTAAAAGTAACTCAGACTTCCGATAACGTGGTTTGCTGGGCTGGAATATGGGAAAGCAGTTGGAGTTTTTGAGCAGGGACTTACAGGTGTTGGTATCAGGTTGCTGCAAAACACGAGCACAGTGGCTTTTGAACAGAACATGCTTTAATTAAAGCAAGCTGGTTTTCCTGCAGAAAGCCTGATCTACCCATGTAATTTAACTATTGAAGCCCTTTCTATTAATTTTTCCTTGACATATAATAATGAACTTTTCTTCTGGCTGACACTCGGTTGTGGGTTGGTTTTTTTTTTTTTCCTTTTGATAAGTAAGCCCTGTGCATTTCAGAGGCAATTTTGATGCTATTTAATTTACTCATACAAAAACCCCTGCAAAGGGATTAGGTCCATAAAGGGACAAGGGCAAGGCCACGCCGTGTTGGTCCATGCTGGACTGCTGGGATGCTGTGAGGAGGCTGCAGCCAGGCCGGGCAGAGGATGCAGGTGGGATGTGGTGGGATGTTCTCCCGGCCCCAGCCCTGCGCTGGCCGAGCTGGGGAGATGAGTGCAGCATCAAGTGCTCTCCAGCAAGTCAATTAACCTCCCCACGCTCATTTTCTCTGTCTGTGAGACAGGGAAATACTGCTGGACTCATTCACATGGCTTTTGCAGAGCTTAATATGTCTAAAGCACTCTGCCATTCTACGGGACTGAGGAAGAGCAAGTATCATCCGTTGTTTCGTCAGAGGGCGAGCGGATGCCAAGGAATTTGTCTGAGAAAATTACAAATGTATGTTCCTAATAATCAGAATCTCAGTGTATTATACGAATGGTTATTCTAATTTAGAGGATGACATTGCTTTTAACTGCCCCCTCCTCCCCAGTTTTCTGCCACTGAATATAAAGAAGTGAAGGTTAATCACTGAAGCAATGATGATTATTGACTGAAAGGTATTTTACCATGTGAGCTCCGTTATGTGAAGCTTAGCAAGCAGCTGCACTGGTGCATTTGAGCTCCTTATTTTGGTATAGGGGCTCTAAAAATACATCAAAATCCCAGTGAACTGGCATCGGTGCAAGTCCTGACCCAGCTGCAGTTGATGGGAATACCTGGGTGACTCTGGGGAAACACAGAACAGGAAAGTAGGGTTTGATGCCCCTGGTTGGTTTCAGTGGAAAACTGCAGGATCAAGCTGGTTTGGAAATTCAGGCTCATCAAACCAAGCCTAAGTCTGGGCTTTTTCTCTTCTGTCTTATGTGAACTCAAAGGAAAGTAGGAGCTCAGGTACTGCTCTGCTGCCATACGCCAGACCTCAACGCCAGCCACATCCTTGGAGTTTTCTGGGCCTGTTCCCATGAGGAAAGACCAAATGCCATGAGAAACATGAGCAGGATTTGGCCCCGAACAGGCAGTGCTTATTACTGGATAAACTGAGCCATGGCCATTGTAGTGGTGGGGAAGTGCAGTGAAGGAAAAGTAGCTTCGCGGATCCCTAAAATAGAAAGTAAATGTAAATATTTCTACTTTGCATGTCAGATTTCAATCACTTCTCAAAACAACTGAGCTTCTTGATTTAATTAATTACGGCTTCTTCATTTTTTTCTTTTTCTTTTTCTTTTTTTTTTTTTTTTTTTTTTTTTTGTGTGTGTGTGTGTCTTCGGAAAGAGCCAAATGAAAATATCCTCTTTGTTTCCCCTTTGGAACTACTGGAGCTTTCCTCGAGTTTTAACTCTTCCACCACCCCAATACCCCCAGCCTTCGTTTTTCTATGCTTGTCTTATCACTGCTGTCCCATGGCAAGCCCCAAAGCCTGGAACATTTTGTAACGACTATGTGACAAATTGTTGGGCTTTTATTCACGTTGGACATCTTTTGCCAGGACTGCTTGTTGTTTTTTCTGTTTGGCTGTGTCATGGGACCAAAGGTGGCTGCTTTTGTGCAGCATGTCAAATCTGGTTAACATGCAGCCATTTATCTTTAAAACCCACTCCTGCACAATGGCAGGGGTGTATTGGGCCACTTGTATGGGCTCCAACCATCAAACATATATATATATATATATATATATAAATTTTTTTCAGTGCCATCCTCTCTATATTTGTGGATGCACCTCAGGCTGAGGCACTGCGGTGAGCAGGTCATGCAGCAGACAGGATGTTTCATAATTTTGGGAACCTTTTAGAGACAAATTGTACAGGGCAAGTGTAGTGTAACTGAACTGCTGGTTGCCCAGTGAAGTGTAGAAAATCAGATACAGCACAGTCTGAAAGAGTGAAACGAGAATTCATATCTATGTATGTACACGGTACTTTATAAACAATTCATATACAGAGAAAAACACATTTATTCTCTTTTTCTCTGCTTGTATTTGAGGATTGTGCATGGGGTGTGTGTGTATAAATGTGTTTCTGTGCATGGTGTATATTCATACAAATAATATGCCACGGGATATGGGAATGTGTGATGCATTTATATGCATAAGTGGTAGGTTTGCAGGTTAATGCCTGCTTGACTCTCTGTGTGTGTGTGTGTAAATGATGGAAAGGTACTCAGCACGATGAAAAGATGAATTATCCTAGAAATAAAACCAAAAAGCCCCAAACTTCCACAGCAAATTTTGCTGTGGGTGTTTTTCTAATATTTAAGTCACGCAGAAACACTTCTGATGGAAGTGATTTCCTTATAGATATGGCAATAATTATCAAATAAAGAAGCTGAGGAAGAAATGGGAAAGTTTGATTCACCAGGAAAATGAGGGCTGGCTGCTAAGTCTTGGTGCCTTTTTGCAGTTGAAGCATTTGAGATAGAGGGACTCAATGTTTTTTTAATGATTTGCTGTGTTGTGTAATAATTATACATACAGTGCAGTGAGGTTACTTGGAGGAACACCGCACTATGTATGGGGATTTTTTTGAGTAAAGGACCCAGGAGATTGCTTTTCACTTTGAAAACAATCCCTAATATCAGGAAAATGCTCTGTTTGTTTATGCGTACATAATGCAAGTTTGTCCGCCTGGGAACTGCAGCAAATGGGAGAAGTATGCATGGATTTCACAGGTAACAGGATTACGTGGGCACATAATTGATCCATTTGGAGAAAAAAATGACAGTGCTCTAAAGATGCCTAGGCTTTGGAGATGGAGTTTATGAAACAGGCATTTGTAAATTCAAAGGAATCAATATGTCAATTTTATTACATCTCAGGACCAGCTGGGCATTAAAGGAGCAGTAGCCTTTTTAAAATTGCAGCTGCGTATTCTTGCATTGTGTACCTTTCTTAAAAGGCTTTGAATTTCAGAAAATGTACTTTTAGAAGTGCTTTGCACCTTTTCAGTGACTGGTCTGCATGGACAAAAAAAAAAAGACACAAAACATTACATTGTGTTAGTTTTCCTCTTAAGCCTCAATTGGTAAAAACTGCCAGGCTTCAATTATACCGTGCAAAATTCTTACTAATAAATATACACACGGAAGGAGGCAAACTCCTGTTCCTTCCCAGAAGTTGAAAAAAATACTTGAGGTTTTACATCGAGGGCTCAGCACATGTTGCAGGGGCAGCGTTATAACATGAGATACCCGAAAGCATCCATTAAATACTGCACGTGAAATATGGTCTGAATCATTGTAAAACGATATCTTCTCTTCCTTCTCAGTAGAGTTTAAACCCCCAGATGATTGAATTTAGTGAAAAGCTTAGAGTTCTTTTTCCAAAGGACAGCAGTCTTCAGCTGTCCAGATTTGGAAATGCAACTTTTCACACAAATTTGCAATGTGCAGCATGAAGGGAGATGTTGAATGGAATTTGGGTTGTGGCAGTGGTTGGTGCCCATAGGTTCTCAGGGCCACCCCAAAGAGGCTTTAAATCCCAAAGATGAATTCTCAAAGAATTAATAGTTTTGCCTTTGGAGAGTAGGTCATTCAAGGAGTAGTTGTGGCTTTCCAGAATATTTTGCACACTCCTCTACCTGAAAGGCATTTGAGTGAGGGCTGTGTTGGTAAAATCCATGCATGTCTCAAGCTTTCAGTAGTTTTCATGTTGTCTTCTCTCCTCTGTTTGCTAGTGATGTTGTTGTGGACCTGATGGCTACAGCTAGTCTACAACTCCAAACTGATTAACAGTGCCAAAACTATCACTGATTTGGGTTACCAGTCTCTGGATAACTCTCATGCTTCCACACACCTGAAAATATACTTAGAAATATTTGAGTCTTCGAGTCCAAAGAAAGAAGTACCTGGGATTAATAACCACTGCTCCTTGAGACTTCTCTGCCTTCTCAGTTTCTCCTTTATCATGACCCTCTCTGATCTTCTATGATGTTCCTCCATCTCCTCTCGCACAGTTTCTCTTTTTTTTGAGCTCAGAATTTTCAGGCCAGCCTGGCTACAGACAAAGTCTCTCTGTGGTGCTCCAACCTGCACAGTAATTCTACTTTTTCTTGCTTGAGGATCTCTGCTTTCTAACAGGTATGGTTACAGTCTTTCTCCAGTGGTCTGCTAGCATTTAACCATGCAGATGTAAATTAAGTTATGGGGGATCATACCATAATCATACCATAAATGGGCTTATTATCATCAGAGAATCATAGGATCATTGAATAGATTGGGTTGGAAGGGACCACAAAGATCATCTAGTTCTAACCAATGCATAAAGTAGGTGGTGTATTCTATTTACTTATTTCTATTTACTATATTCTACTATAGCTCCATCTCCCCTCAACAGTAGCATGAAGTGGATATGAAAGAGTAAAAAGTCAAGTTTTCCCTGAAAGAGTATGGAAAAGTAGACACAAACAATACCAGCTGGTTAAGCAGTATCTTGTGGTCGTAGACTTAGCATGACTTAAAATTTCATTGTGAATGATGTACCTTTAAAACATTTTTAAAAAATATTCATGTACCAAAGAAGTCATGGAAAATAGGTTCACAGCATTTTTATAGCAAGTTTTGGCATCACAGAAAATACAGATGACCTTCTGATTCTCAGAACTGATGTGAATAAACAGAAATTTAGTGGGTGGAAACTGTATAAACTCAATAGATAGGAGTTTATAAAACTTCGGAAGACTTCCTTTCAGTGTAGCTTTTCTTGCATGCTTGGGTGTGAAAGGTGTGATGTTGGGCAGGGCTTTGAGCAACCTGGTCTAGTGGAAAGTGTCCCTGCCCATGGCTTGGAACTGGATGATCTTTAAGGTCGCTTCCAACCCAAACCATTGTGTGATTCTATGTACACACCTTGTTCATCTCAGCCCTCCACCAGTGATGAGATGTTCACACCAGCCTTACTTGTAACTGCTCTAAATTCCCATTTTCCAAGTCCCACTACAATCTTCACTCAAAAGATGTCATCCCTTTCCATGTTCCCTGAAGGAGAGCAATTGAAGGTAGGAAGAGTTGAAGGGACTTGGTCAAGGTGTTCCATCTGGAAGCAGCTGGAACTATAACCCAAAACTGAATAAAACCAGAGGTCATATTAGGATCCTGGTTAGCTCTGCACAGTCCCAGAGCCACCCTGTGGGCGGGCAGCCTTTGAATTTTGTCCGTTCTTTGAATCTAACTCTAGAAGCAGAACAAGGCCTCCCAACGATCAGCTGGAAAAATGGCAAAACGCAACCCTGCCACCAACCTGATTGATGGCCCTTCCACTGAGATCATAACAGCTTCTTCAGAGACTTTTACAGTCTCTGCAGAAGTGTGGGAGGCACTGCCAATATCCGCAGATCATTGGCATGATAGACCGTAACGGCTTCTTCGGAGCCGTTCCGGTCTATCGTGTCAATGCGTACTCAGGGAGTCCTCAATGCATGGATCATTGACACGGCACTACATAACGGCTCCTTAGAAGCCATTACTGGGTATCAAGTCAATGCATACTTAGGGAGCCCTTAATGCACGGACCCACGCAAGTTGACTCGCTCTGAATACTAACAATCCTGGGGAAGAGTAGTTACTGCCTATGCCACGGAGGGGGATTATTAATACCTGCCTTCCACGGCTCAGCTCGGGCTCCGAGCTCCCAACGCCTCCCTGGGAGAGGGGTGGCCACTCCCAGGCTGGAGTGCTGCACAAGAGAGCCCAAAATCACTGAACTTTTGCTCCTCCACTGGCATCTTTTTATTTCATAAAATATGCACCAGACAGAAACGCTCTCAATTTGAGATGGGAGAGCCAAGAGGCAGCCCGGGATGAAACATTTAAAGTTAAAGCCTTGAGAATAAGAGGTTGTAGTGGGAATGCTGGCAGACCCTTACACACGGAGCAGTAGTTCTCTGGATTTTACTCCTCTCAACGATTTCGCTGTAGTTATCGAATATTCCGTATATTTTCGTTGACCCTCGCAAGATGCTTAGCATTAAGCTGGCAAAAGTGACCCTCTAGGAGGAGAAATTGTTAAATATCCCATCATCCAGCGAGCAGTTTGTCTTGGATTTGTTGACCCTGTCCCTGGGGAACATTGGCTGAGACTTTCCAAATCACCACTGCGCTTCTGCTTCGACCTGCAAAGGCACATCCCCTTCCTTCGGCTTCCCCCAGACAAGAGATCTCCGTACCGAGTTAAAAATGCTTCTAGTTTGCTGTTGTTGATATTTTTCTTTTGTGTTCTGCTTGCTGACTGACATCTGCTATCATGCTAAGCAGGTGTTCCTGTGTAAACGAACGTGCCCTGTTTGTGTTTCGCCATCCTCGCTACTGCGCACCCAAATGAGCAGCATGATTAAGAATCCTGTAAATTTTTGAAAGGAAACGGATGGCTGCCCTACTAGAACATAATTACACCGTTCCAACATCCGCAGCTCACTGCTGCAGCCGAGTTGGAGAACAGCAGAAATTAATAATATATAATAGCATCATTCTCGTAATTTATAAATGAAATAAAGTAGAGAGGAGATTCTGCTGATATGCATTTTCTTCTTAATTCTGCAAGACAAAGTATAGATTAGAATTTTACTGGGGTGAAACCTGGCCAGCAATATCACACTAGTTGCAAGTGTAGGGCCTGATTCATGTGAGGGATTTTGCTCAGGGAGAAGAGCTAATATCTTTTATTGGACTAGGGGAAAAAAAAATGAGTATACAAAGCCCTCTAAAGGCATCCCCTAAAGCGAGGAGTCCAGGAAACCTCCGCAGATCCTCTACCCACTTTTTAGCTTAATTCATTTGTAGGCACCGCAGGAAGAGTTTGCTGCTTGGTGGAATTTTTTTTCCCCAGCTAAAATAATACACTATCATAGGTCACCCCCTCAGAGAGCAGAGTGGATTAATCAGCTGAAGATGTTGTCTAATCTCCCATTTTTGTTGAAAAACAGCAATGTTTTCAAAAACAATATTTTGAGCTCCAGAGATGTGCCAAAAGGAGCTGTACTGCGAATCTCTGCTCAAGCCAAGCCTTGGAATTGGTGCTCTCATCTCTACCCCTGCTTAAAAAAAAAAAAAAGATACAACTTTCTGAAGACAAAGATGTATTATTTGTAAAGACTAGGCTGTATGACTTTTATTTTTTCCACTGCCTGTTAAATGCCTTTTATTTTAATTCCTCAGCTGCCCAGATATTCTTTTCTGGGTGCCGGCCCGGATGAGTTCTACTTTTCCTGGGATAAACTCATTTGATAGAGCTACCAAAACCCCACAGCAGTGTTTACTTACAGGTTAATTAGGGACATTTTTATCAATTTTGACACTGTAAGACTCTAAAGAATGATAACTGCTTTGATGAGAAAGGTCAGCATGGACTCCCCAAGTTTAACGCAGCAAACACAAATGCACACAGAAATATTTCTATTTTAAACTAAGGAATATGTTTCATTCTTATTTTTCTAAAGGGCCTCCTTAATAATTTGTTTCTGAGGAAATATGTGCATATACAGATTTATTTCATTAACAGGTATTTATTTAAGTGGGCTGCACTGTATTTAAATCTCTGAATAGTTTCCATTACTTCCTCCGCTCACTTACTTCAAGTTGACTAATTTTAATAAGGCTAAGGTGCCTAGGGTCTTATTGAGTGTTCAGTTTGATCAATATGGCTAAATTAAAATAGTGCAAAATATAAGCAAATGTACTCTAACAACTCAGTGAAAAATGTGGAGTGCACCAAACATTGATTAGTGTTCCACAGACATTAATTTGTTGTTTTAAGTACACTAATGCTGCTCAGAAGCTGCGTCTACCTCAGGCACACCATCTACCCCTGTGCAGCCCCGTTGGCTCTCATGGCACTGCTCTCAGCCACAGACAGAATTTGGCTCTGTATGCTGCAGAAAACAGCTCTGCACAGCCTGGGCTCACCAAACCTGGCCCATTCCAGGAGGAATAGCATTCCTGCACAGCTCTCAGAGAAATCTTGGATCACACCTAAGGGAAGCAGAAGGAGGACAGGTCCGATTATTTGCACGAGTGGAGGCTGTTTAGTAATCATATTCATTATGAATTTGGGGCCATACATCAATTCTATACGTGCGTTTTTAAGACAGGCACAGACTCTGAGGGAAGTGGTTCTACGTGCAAGAAGGTATTTGTTTTTGCCCTCCTGTAACACCACAATATTATTGTCATGAAAGATTAATGTCAACCCCCACCTGGTATTAAATTGCTTTCGGTAGCCCTTGCATTCATGTCTTTCTGCACAAGACAAAACCACTTTTAAAGTAACTACATGCATCCTCAAGTGGAATTACTGTTATTACTGGGTTACATTTTATTTTTCATATGCTTTAGTTGTTGTGGTAGGTGTTTTTTCCCATGGATTTGATGTTCAGAGCAAAGATATGGGATCAGGAACTTAATTTTAGGTCAGGAAAAAAAGACATACTTTAGAAAATAGGGTCTGATCATAGTCTTGTTGATAGATGTTATACATACTAATTATATGATCTTTTTTTCATACTCGATCAAAAAACTGAGTTTTCCACATACGAAAAATAATTTAGTTTTCCTTCTCATTCCCCTCCTTTTTCTTGGTTAGCAAAAGCCTGAGATTATCATACTTTGACATCCAATGCTTGCACAGAGTTTTTAATGATTTCTAAAAACACAACAACAACTCTTTAACAATTATACTTTCATCTCATTTTAAACAGTTTCTGATATCTTTTTTGGTTTTTCAGTAGTTTTTCCTTCTACCTGTAGTGTGATCTTTCTGCTTATCTTTAATCTCCTTGGTAAGTGATATTTTCTCTAACACTTCTTCCTTTCCTTGATACCATCTTGGCCTACGTGGTCACAAAATAATTTCACATGAGCAGAAGCTCATTTAATGGGAGGTAGATCAGCAAAGAAAGAACGAGAGATAAAAAGAAACAAACAGGAGAAAGTTCATCCGTTTTTTTAAGAAAAAGAAAAACAAAAACTTGAAAGCAAATGCAGTCACATTAAGGAGAAGTAAATTCTGTGAAGATGGAGTCAAATATGAAAAGCATTTCTCTAGTTTAAATTGCCCATGTAGAGCTATAAACAGCAGAAACATTTGAAATCTCCTCCCCACTTTTTTTTTTTTCAAGTAATGCTGGATCTTCAGCTTCTTAACCTTCCACACGAACAAGTAGAGCACACTGTGCAAAAACAATTTGTCTCTTAACAAACATCTCAAGTGAGGAGAACAGCTCAAGTACAGAAGAATTGACTTTTCATTTGTAACTATGCAAAAAAAATTGCTTAGGGTTTGTTGTTGTTGTTGATGTCTAGCTTTGGTGCGTGACAATCTTGATTTTTTCCAGCATTTTACATGTTTGGAGTTTTTAATATCAAAGGTATTGCTCTCTGTAAACAAGTGTAAGTTTACCAAGGCAGCTTCACTTACACTCTTCCCTTGTAATCAGATGTGAAAATTACACCCTCCCTTTTGGCTACATGATAATTATACATTTCAACGTACAAAGGATTGTCTCTGTTTCAGTTGCTGGGATGAAACAGTGAAGGCACTTGGGAAAATATATTATTATTTTAAAGAGCACTGCCATAGCTGTTTTTAGTAAGAGTGAAGTTTTTAATCACAACTACGATCAAGATACTTTGATATTTACATATACAAACATATATGAGAGAGAGCAAGAGAGAGAGCAGTTAAAAATAAAATTAAGTGAAGTTACATGAGCACAAGAGGTGAAACTTAGCCCATGTGCCCAGGGCCAGCAGACAACCTTCTCCCTGCTTAAATCTCACCAAAGCTCCATCTTGAGGGTGAATTGTATCTCAAAAATATTATTTATTTGGAAAATTTAACAAAGTTTCTCTGGCTTTGTCTTTCTTTTCTCCTCCTCCTTTCTCCTGGCTGTTCTATTTCACTCACTTAGAAACTCAGCTTGAATTGCTTGTGCATCTATCAATTTCCTTGCAAATGCTGGGTGCAGAAAGAATTCAGAATTAAGCATTGCTCGGAAAGAGCTGTGGGAAAAAAATTACATATGCAGCAAAACATGTTAGAGCTGTGTTTTGACAGTTTCATGACCAAGCCAAAAAATATACATTTTTTTTTTGTACCTGGCGCAGTTTCACAAAAATGTCCCCTCAGGGAATAGTCATTTTTTGTCAGAATCAACTGTTTATTTACTTAAAAATCTAAAAGTTTTGCCTTGCATTAGAATCAGAGTTACTGGAGGTTAAAGTGCAAAATCAGCTCGCTCTGTTGCCTTCAGTGTAAAAGCATGGTTTGTGTCACAAGGGAGGGATAAAAGCATTAGCAGAGACACAGGATGCCATGGAAAGGGGACACACGTTAAAAATGGGGAAGGTGAGGTTTGGGAGGTCTCTTGCTGTGCATCCACAGCCAAGCCTTGGCCTGATGGCAAGTGGTGGGCAACCACCTGGTCCTGCCCCCTCTGTGACTCAGCGTGGTAGCAGTGCTTCAGGCCGGACACAGTGGGTTTGTACAACCCAGCCAAAGCCTGGCAGGGTTTGTATGGTGACAAAAGTGTTGGGAGCTTTGCAGTTGTCCATGGAGATGTTCATGGAAGGCAGGACTTTGAGTGTCTTCCTCTTGGGCACAGTTCTGGGCCCTCCCATCAGGAGGGACTGATGGGGCTTCCCACCAGGATAGTGCACACCACTGGAAGAAGTAACCCGAGGCTGACCTTGTGTCCTGTTCCAAGAGTGCTGCCTGTCCTGTTCGTGTGCCCAAATGCCACCTGAATGTCCTGCAAACGTACAGAGTGTGAGGCTGGGGGTGCCCAGGGTGGGACTGTGGCCAGCCTGCCAGCAGTGAGGTGATATCCCCCACCTCTCTCACATTATTCAGGCATGCTTGGGACAGAACCCCAGGTCATAAACAACTCCTGAGATCACAGGAATATCAGAAGATTTAATGACTTTTAAATCAATGTAATTGTACCAGTAAAGAAGAATTAGGTCTCCCACCCTGCAGTTTTCTTTTTTTTTCCCGGGGTAAAACTTGGTGTTCACAGCTGAGGAAAGATTTTTCTTTCATTCTTACTTTTATCTGTATATGCACATAAACAATTAGTACTCTTTGCCTGTATCAGTTGATAAGAGTGCAGATTAACAGAAATGCACTGTGTCAGATGCACTTTTGCCTATATAGTTACCTCGACTGCAGCTGCAAACTGTTGGGGCTGGCAGGCTGACCTCTCACACTGGCTGCCAGCCATGGTCAGTGAAGGATTTTGAAACAGTTTTTTTACTAGGATTTTTAACATAACTATTTATTTGGGGAAGCAATTTGCATCAGGGGAAAAAAAAACCCAACCCAAATGTAAATACAGATTTCCCCAGGAGATTAAAAGTAGTCCAAAACTAATAGCCTAATCTAATTCACATAATGATCATCATGAAATGTATTTGAGGGGTCTAATCCTGCCCTCGTGGTCTCTCTCTGAAGTCAAGACTCAATATACCTGTCTGGATTTGAGTTTACCCTTCACATCCCAGTTACAGCAGGGGAGCAGCTTTTGTCTCTATGGTGAATAATATTTTGAAAATTAGTCTTCATTAAAAAAAAAATGCAATATATAAGGTGGGGAGGGAATCTCTCCTGACTCACACTCACGGGGCGGAGGTCACAGCCGGAGCTACTCTGGTAGGAAAGAATTGAGCATCACACCAAAAAATAACATGAAAACTGTGAGTCAAACTGAGGAAAAGGGAGTTATTCACAGATAAGGACAGTTCTTCATCCTGACCAAGCGTTATCATCAGTGTGGCAGTTAAAGGTGCTCCTCCAGCCTCCTTAACTCTGCCTTTGTCCCCTTGGATTTATTACTTGTTCCTTTTCCCTGCCCATCTCAGAGGCTGCATGTTTCCCCAGCCAGACACGTCAATAACCATTCCACAGGATTTTCACTGCTCTGAAACGGGCAGGACTGAGCCCTAAGCAGTGCTGTGGTGGGACTGCCAGCCATGGAGAAGTGGGGTGAGGTCTCCCTGCTCCCCCCGCTCCTCCCTGGGCACTTTGGGAAAAGTTCTGTCCCAACTTCCCAGAAGTCAGGTGGCTTTTTGCATTTGCATTTTCCTTGAGTGGGAGGTCTGGGAGCCTAACTAATGTGCATGTGGCTGTACCATGTACCTTCTGAGATGATGAAGGAACATATTGCTTTTTTCCACAACAACGGGCTAGGAAGTATTTACAGTGACCCTGCTACTCTACCTGGGGAATTTCTCCCTAGGTGACAGAATGAAGCAACATCTGATTTTTATTTTTTTCCCCTGAAACAAATTAAGAATAACCCCCAAAAAACTCCCCAGCCAACCAAAGTTGCTAGTCAGGGCAGAGACACCTCTTCCACCAGCACACAGATATGATATAGCTTTAATTTGTATTCATCTTGTCCACTGAGGCTAGAAGATGGAGGAGCTATTATGAAACCTTTTTTTTTTTTTTTTTGAATTTGCTTTATTCTCTGTTTACTATGCCGGGCTGACATGATATGATTTGTGCATTGCAGGGTCACAACAAGCTACTTGCAGGACAATTTGCTGAATCAAGAGGGTGATTGTGTCTGGTGCCAGTCAGTCGCAATTAGGGCCAGGATCAGGGAGGCCCAGAGCTTGTGTATCGTCTTGGGCAAACCTCATAGAAATCAGCTCACCTGAAACTAATTGTCACAACAGAGACCTTATGCAAATGAGCCCTAGGGTTAGCGTGGGAAAAGAAAAACTGTCGCAAAGATAGGTGACCTGCTGAGCAGGGGGTCTGTTGCTGGGGAAATCTTTGTTCAATGAGTTAAAAAAATGTTCGCATTGTTCCAAATCCAAGAAAAACGTAGCAGATCCTCTCCCTAAGAAAGCGTGGCGAGCACACTCATCTGAAAGTCCAATAAAGTGGCAGCCAGCTTTCGAGCCGGTAATAAATTGGAAGTCTTTATTCTTTATAAGGGCTGCAGAAGGAAAATTATTTTCCTTTGCAAAGGGGCCTTTAAAGTTTAGCTGCTCACAGTGAGCCGGCGCTTAAAACTTCTCTGCCTGCCTAACCTGTTGGATCCCAGCAGATTTCCCGACCTGAGGTTTTAGCAGCTGGAAAAAAACATCCCTCTTGCTCCCAGGGCTGCTTTTGGGAAGGTCTGGCTTTCGAACTGCAGCAAGAAGTTGGGTGTGGAGGGCAGGAACAAACCTGGGAGCAGATCCATGCAGATTCTCCTGCAGAAATCTCTGGGGATCTGAGAACTCTCCAACTTTGAATGTCTCTTCTCTCGGTGCCTTCCCTCCAGTGAGATGGGCAGGGTCGAGCGTTGGAAACATAATCTTGAATTAAGCACATTTAACAACAGGATCACTGACGTCTGCACACGAAAACGGCTGTTTCTGACATGCTTCCCCTCTCCCTTTTTCTCCTCTGCCTCCAGCCCAGGCAGAGAAAGGCATAATTTTCAGCGAGTGCATTACACAACATTTGTCTTGTTCACTCCTTCCTCTTTAACAATTTTTATGGGGGTTGCTCAACACGTTCTAAAATAGGACTAGAGACGATATAATAAAGTGCTGAACCGATGATATACGCGGCAGTTTATGCTGTCAATGGCAAATTCAAAAGAAAGGGATGCAACACGCTCCAAGTGAAGAAATGCAAGCCCTTGCCCTATAAGCACAGAGCGAGAGGCAGCCAGGGTATTTTTGCATGTAAGGCTTTTCCAAAGAGGTTGACGGGGACAGAAGCGAGATTAATTGTGCTAAGAGATACTGGACAAATTTCAGAGCCACGAGCGGCTCCGCGCTATCATCGGAGGCAAAAGAATAGTTATTTTGTTTGGTTAGTAATTAGAGCTGTGCTTTTGATGGGGCTGCGTTAAAGGGGTGAAATGTAGATGGTATCAGACCAGCAAGTTCAGAAATTAACTTCCTACTCACCAAACATTGTGGAATAAGGGTGGCTTAAAAGAAATGCAGATTAATCACCAACTTTTTTTTTTTTTTTTTGATCTCTTTTGTCCCTTTACCACTGTCTGAAATAATTTCCACAAATAGGAGACGTTTCACAGTGGGTATGAAGTGCTCAGCTTTCACTCATCAAACTTTAATCGGAACTGCATTTTAGTTTTTGAATAAAGAACACTTAAAAAATTTAGATGCAAATTATTTTGCATTATTCATGCTCTAAGTGTCCTTGTAGATTTAAACACTTCTGAGGCCACCTTGATTCAAGTAATTACCTAGGCCCTCACTGCTCCATCATGAATAAGGTATTTTGTACAAGTAAAGTATGCACCCGATGAGCTTTTAAAGTGGCTTTACACTGAACTTGTGTATTGCTTCTCCTGCATGAGTGATTCGAACATGCGTCGCAATCTGTCTCAGGTGGGAAATCCTGGCAGAGCATCCATGAGTGACGGAAGGAAGCCTACCAGCCTCGGCGCACACTATTTCTTTGTCTTCGCAGAAGAATCTCAAAGTGATTCTCTCACTCGAGTCTTGTGGCTCCTCTTGAAAGTCTGAGGGAGCAATAGCTGCTAGGAGGGAGAGAAATGACAGTCATTTTTTTGGTTAACTCTTCATTCCCCACCCCGGCACCCCTCCGCCTGCTGCCTGCGCTCAGTCACTTAAGGCATTCACAGAAGATAATATAAGTCTTCCTACTTTTATGTAGCATTGTACATCTGCCTCCCCATCTGTCTGCTCAGCCTCCCTCCCCTACCAGCTCTAGGTACCACCTGAGCAGGATTTTTCACACAATACAGCCAGCCCAGCACCAAGCAGCCTGGCTGGGAGTTGCTCCCAACAAAATTGGCTGTGGGAGGGCAGGCTGAACCTACACCTACACATATCTTGCCAGAGAAATGAGCTCGCAAGAGTTAAATTTAATTGGCTGAATCTCATAGTTGGCGTTTGTTGCAAAGTGCCCATAGTTTTTGGTTTTGGTTTTTTTTTTTTCTTTGCTTTTCCAGCTATATTGCTTTGAAGAATTATAGGAATTTTATGATGTGCTATTGGAGTTCCACTGGCAGAGATTACAGTAAAGGGGTTAAAGTTTGTTTATGTTAAAAAAAAATTATGCAGAAACCAATAAAAATAAACACACTCCAGTAGACTAAACTTGCTGGGCTTTTAGTTTTAGCTTAACAATAGAAGTTTAGACGACATCCAACATTGCAGCTTTTAGAAAATTAGTTGACACTCACAGTTGATCATCTTTACTACACAGCGGTATAATTAATATTTAAACATTCTAATAATGCAGCTTGCTTTGCATGCACTTTTCAGCCCCACCGCAATATATTTTATCAGGAATACTGCTAGCTTTTTCTTAGGTAATGTCATTTTTAAAAGTTACATTTAAAATAGGTTATCGGCTTCTTGCTCAGTGCAAAAGAAATATCAATAGGCCAATAGGCAGGTTTCATATGTCAGTTTGTGATTAAAGTGTGTCTTTATTGAAGACAATAGAAAATATTTAAGGGGCTACTTCATTGCCATCATCATAAAATAAATATACTCAGAGACTATCGGTTTAGTTGGAGCTGGTCATCTTTCTTTGTGCTTTCTATAATAAGAGGAACTTGTAATATCTTGATACAGAGCAAAATGAGGCAGTGCCCCGCAGATCTGTGAAATACTGCACCTCTGACACCCACTCACAGCCAGAAAGCCTTTAATAAAGAAGTCAGGCAAGTAAAAAAAAACCAACCAGGGAGTTTTCACTTAAGTGTTGTCAGGGTTAAGGCTTCTGTCTCCCTGGCAGTTGAGCAAAATGGTGAGAAATGGTCAAAATGAGAAAGAACTGTGCTGGTTTATTTACTTAGCAGAGCTCTTTCCTCTTCAGGCGAGGTGGGGAGGAAAAGTTGTTTCAGGTGCTTTGCTCATCAGCTTAATCTGCCTGATTAGTGCAAGGTGCCCTTCATTCTTCAAGTTATAACTTCTAGCAAGGGGGGCTGTTCTTCTCTGAACTGGTCTGGACTCTTCCAGAGCTTTCTCCCACAGTATTTCACACCCATAGGTCCTGCTGATGCCAGCCAGAAGGTTGGAGCTGCCTGGCTATTATTAACCACTGTAGATGAGTGGGCACCACTGGCAAAAGCCATTCCCATGGCTCCTTTGGGCTGATACAAAAAAAACCCCAAACAACCCAAAACCATTTAGGCAGGTCATACATACCTATTCTGGCTGCTGTGTGATGCAAGGAGGATCTCCTGAATTTCCCAGCTGGAGAAAGCATCCTGCACAATGAGTCCCTGGTATAGCTCTTGGCCTTGCAGGTATTTAGCGGGATGCTGAGAGAGATGGGTTTTTTTCACTAGAGATGGGTTTTGTTAGGCAGGCTTGCACTGGGTTGCAAAGGTGCCTGAAGCTCAGCTCAGAACCCAGCCCTGGGTTTTGTCACATTTCATTGCAAGTTTGAAAGCAGGCCTATTTCTATTAATACTGTTAATAAGAGACATATGTTTTGTCAAGCAAAACCACCCTTCCATTAAAACGGAGCATAATTTCATGCTTTTTTTTTTTTTTTTAACATTCATGCAAAAATAGCCATTTCCCCAACATGTCCCAGAAAGCCAAGTTGGAGAGTGCGTGTGCAAAATTTTAGCAAGCCACAAGTATTCCCAGGCCAGATACCACTAAACGCAAACTCTCAGTGCCTCACTGCTTTAAGCCAGTCCTAGGGCCTCAGCCTAATTGCCTGGGAGGCAATGGGAGTTTTTAATTTACTTAAAAAGTAGCAGAAATGGGCTTTAAATACTCTGTGTGTGCAGTGACCGTATGACTGACGCCATGAGATCCATAGCATGTGTGAAAATGGATTGCATATTGCTGAGAGCTTTCCCTGGGCTCTGCCATGGATCGCCTCGTGTCACGTGTGCCTGCGAAGAATTTGGGGATAGGGCTTGGCTGGGAGATGTCTCTGGGTGTAAAACAAAGTCGCCTTGTCTTGGGAAAAGGGCGCGTGGGAGCCGCGGTGCCGCGTGCGCTCCGTCCATAGGGCAGGGGTGGAAGTGGGAGTTTTAAGGAAACAGATAAACAGCACATAGAAAACGATTAAAAATAGGGCCATAACTTCCAGCCTTGCCACGTTGTGACCCGAGTTATGGGTGAGAACTGCCCTGACTCGTACTTGTCAAATGAAACCAGAGCTGTGAGATGCTGCGATAGAGACTTTTGGGGTTAAGTTGGGAGCAAACCACCTCCCATGGGGTGGCTTGCTCCTCTTTTATCAGGTTTTGCTCAGGAAGGGAGTTACACACACCTTGGCTGCAAATAACGAGAAGAGCATGATCTATTTTAAACCTGCTGCTGAGGTGGTAAAGAAGAGATAAGTTGAAACCTAACTGCTATCTCGCTTGTGTGTTTGACAGATATGGCCAGAAATGGATAAAATTAAAAGCATTTTTCATATGCTAATAGCAACCTGGATGAGGGCGAAACACAGAGAAGGGAGCAGCAAAGTTAAGAGGTTTCTATCCCAAGTATATTTCTCCCATTACCTAAATTATAGGACTCTGTTCCCCAAACTGATATACATATTTTTACTGTGTCTAAAAGCAAATTCTATAGTAGAGTTTGATTTCAGCATCAACTTTATGGCAGCCATGTGGGAGTGAGATTATGGGACATGTGGAACAAAAGTCTTCCAGCCAGAGGAGGCCTTCTGAGCATAATGATTCTTATTTAAATCAGTCTATGTTTTATTACTCAGCTGGGGAGGGGAGAAGGAAACCAAGGAAAAGAATATTTCTTTAAAACCACCGTCACCTGAATTGCAGATGAAGAGAAATTAAATAGTTTTCAGCCTGCAGAATGGACAAACATTTTCATATCATAATAATAATTTCAAGCAATCCTCAATTCTATATTTTTGGGGTTTTTTTGAATTTTACATTTAAACTTGTTTTTCCTGTTGGCGTGCCTGCCGATTCATTTGTAAATGTGCTTTAAATTCCTTTGTATATTACAATGAATGCCACCTCTTTAAACGCTCTTAGTAATTTAGCGAACTTCTTTGCCAGTGGGTGAAAGTACAGTATTGTACATGCATAAGAAAAGGTACATTCATTATGCTTCACGTATGAAAAGGTATATTAGGAACGGTTTTGCTTAAAGTGGAGGGGTGAATGGAGGAGCCCCTGATCCATCATAGGGCTTTTGCATGTGTGAGAATGTGTCTCTGTGAGCCCCGACGTCCCGAAATATGGGTTGGGAACCTACCGGCAAATGTGTGCCTGTGAAACCTGAGAAGATTTATAACAAGTAGGTAATCGGTTCAGGCCCGTGAGAGGGGAGTGAAAAGCTCACGCTGGGGCTGAGCTGGAGTTTTAGGGAGAGGGACAGAAAACCAGAGGGTCTGGTTTATCCCTTCTCCCTCCATGGCTGTCACGAGGCTCCGTGCTGTGCCATGGCAAAAGGGTGGTGCCAGGCAGAGGCTTGGGATACTCCTGTGATTTTAAACGTGTCTTGGTGTCAGGGATGATGACTGGACCTTGCCACACAACCCATTTGTGGTTTGCCATAGGTGGGGGACAGAAGTGAGGTGGCCCTGGGAGCCTGGTGTTGCACTGCTTCCCACCTCCTTCCCACAGCTCCTGGCTCTCTCCACGTGAATGGGAAGGTTTAGTTAACAGCATTTTTCTTGGTGTGAGAAATACATCCTGTGCTGTGATGAAAGGTGGATATGGCCAGGCAGGGACAGCATCTCTGAGGAGTGCATGGCCACACTGGGATAAATCCTGCTTGTTGCCTCCCGCTTTTTCTTGAGACCCCTCACTTCAGTGAGGTGAGGGGGATTCAGGCCCTTGGTTTGGCATTTCTGTGGAGAACAACCACAGCCTTGCAGAGAGGGTTGGTCAGTTTATGGCCAATAAACATAAAAGCTGAGAGGGTTTCAATGAAACATTCTTCTCCAAACCAGAGGTCATTCATTTTGCACTTACTCCTTTATGTGGTTTCTGAAAGTTTAATTTTAAGGAGAGGATGTGGGTATGCTCTGTTTGTTTTCTTTCTCTTTCCTTCTCTTTCTTTCTTTCTGAGCTCCTTACTTCGAATTGCTTTCAGGGAAACGTGTATGAATGCTTTCCAGTGGCATGCCAGCTGTCATTTTTCGATCAGGGCTGGGGGGGGGAACCCAGAGTTTATTTACAAGATGCAATTTTAAGCTTGATTCATTGTAATAAGTGTCACTGTAAAGCAGGCAAGGCAGAGTTAGCTTTCATCAACATTCTTCAATTCTGGAGCCCATCAGGAGGTAGATAAGGTACCACCGGGTCCATCCACCTCCCAGACCACAGGAGGACAATGCCAGGAATGTTTGCAATGTGTTTCTATTTTTGTCACACCTATGTGTGGCCATCCATCTGGTCTTAATCAATCAGTCTCATCCCGGAGCTTTGCTGTTCTCCCAGCTGAAATAATACACTTCTCCAGCAAGAGCTGTGCCTCAAGGAGGGTCACTACTCACCATTCCCCAGACAAGGCATATTAACAAGGCTTACATATTTGTAAACATAGGTAAACCCAGGAGGGGTGGTTGGGAAGGAACATTTTGAAATATGAATATTTTATGAATAAACCACTGTGTTGTTTACTTAGCGATATTACACAGGAAAACTTGATGAAGTACTAGAGGTAAATTTGTTTTAGCAAAAAAAAAAACAACCTCAACCCCTCAGAAGCACTGAGACAAAGATAAATGATGAAAGAGAGAATGATCCACCATCCTATTCAAGCAAAGGTAGCATATATAAAGTATGTTTTTGAAAGAGCAGAGAAGTGGGTGGTGAACACTGTAAAGCGTGCCATTTATTTATTTAGATTGCACATCAGGAGATAAAACAAATGAAAACTCTGACTTGTTAATAATTTACATTTAAGTGGAAAATTCTTACATGCTGTTAAGATACCTCCAAGACCTGACACTGCAAATGCAAATAATTTACATTCTTTGTGTGCACACAACTTCGCTTGTCTGGAAGAAGGAAAAAAAAAATTCAAATATGTGTTCAGGGGGCAATGAAAACCAGGAGACATTATAATTATGTTTATTAATTTCGGATGCCTCTTTTGAAGCATTCGTGGAGCTGACCTTCCCCATTCATCAGGTGTTCCTGGCTTAGAATCTGCTGGGCCATACCTCCCAACCTAGGAGGTAGGAGATGCAAAGAGGGGGGATTTCTTTTCAATAAGCAGCACTATTACTTCTCCCCTGAACAGCTTATGCAAAAAGTTTTGTGGGGGAGAAAAAAAGCCCCAGAAAAAAAAAAAAAAAAAAAAAGAGGAGTGTGCATAACAATAACTACCTCTGTCCCTTCTGTTTTTGTTCTTTTCATGTCAGGGAACTTTTTAGCCGTGCTGCCCGGGTAACTGCTCTGGAAGGTTGGAATATCTCTTGTTGAAGGAGGTTTGTGATTGAGGGCCCTCTGACACAACCTTTTGTTGCTCTGAGGTGTTTGATCCTCTTTCCCTTTCTTCTAAAACCAATCCCATCCCTTTAAAAAATGGATAACCAGCACTTCTTTTACTTATTGTCAGCTTTTGGAAAGTTACTGTGGGGGGTTGTAGAAGTTTAACTAGTTAACCCCTTGCATCCTGATAGCGGGGCGCTATTAGTCCTTCTCTCTCGCCCCTTCCCGGATGGGGAATATTTCCATAGCTGTGTCAGGTATGCAAATCCTCTTTATAGGGAGCCATGTGACGGGTTGGCTTGCGGACAGTTTGCTCGCTGATCTTTCTTTGCCCTGGAGCTTGCTCAGGAAAACCAGGTTCAGCAGGGAGCTCTGAGCATGAGCAGGGGCTGAGCACTCGCTCCCCAAATCAGGACGGTGGCTTCTCAATCGCGCTGAAATTTCAAAATGAGTCAGAATTTGTAGCTGCTGATTTTCTTCTCTTTCCTTGAACTGAAACTTGTGAGAGTCACCACAGGCGTAGGCTGATCTGATACACTTTTTTTTCCCCCCCTCCTCTCTCTCTTTGAGAGCAGCTCTGAATAACAAGAATTCACAGAGAGTCGCTCTTCAAAAGTGTGTGGCCAAATCTGAAAGTAACAAAGGAAGAACACCTTAAAATGAGATGTGTAATAAGGACGCTTGCTCAGAGCCTTGAGATTAAAAATGAGACTGTTTTTTGGTTTGTTTTTTTCAAAGGGAAGGGACACAACCCAAGCTATAGGAAAGAAAAGCAGCTTAAATGGATTATTTAACAAAAAGCAACTTCTAGCTCCTAGATAGTGACCTACATTCTGCACACAATGATGATGTTTTACGGTGGTGATAGGGTTAATAACCTAACATCATTCATGTAGTGTTTTTTGAAAATTGAATTTTACTGCTACAAAGTAAATGTAACAGCCCTCTGGAGACAATATTACAGGCACTTTATTGTTTGCTAAGCTGATGTCATCTTTCTACGGACTGACTTTAAAACAAAGGCAGAACATTTATTACAAATATCACTGTGTGAAAGGAAATCTACTGAAATATTGTTTAGAAGGTGGACTGATAAAAATGTATTAATACTTGGCTTTGATTATCTGCAAAGTTATGCCTGTGGAATGCTTTCTCGCGTGATGTCTGCTCATGAGAACTGTTCATCTTGGGTATTGCACCTACTTTTATTTTAATGTTATCCATCTCTGAGCATGTGTTACTTTTAAAATGTGTTTTATAATATACTCTACAGCTCATTTATAACTCTTCACAGTTTCTTTGTAAGAATGTAAATGAGGTTCTGATCAAAACCTAAAATATTTCCCTTCAAAGCATTTTCATGTAAACAGGGCCATGCCCTCCTTGCTGAAATCACTGCAATTCTCACGTGAATAAAACCAATGAGACTTGGCCCTGTCTTACAGTCATGCTTTGGCTCTGATCTGCCTTCTGCTGTGACCTTTCCCAGTGTCTGCAGGCTATGGACCCATTAAGATCACTGGTTTCCAACCTGGAAACCCAATCAGGTGCCTACAGCAGCGTCACCCAGCATGGCAAATATGCTGGAGACTGAAGATTCGCTGCCTACAAGTGAAGTTATACTCCTTGGAGAACCACACCATATGTTTCTATACACAGTATTAATGAAAAGACCAGGTCTGAAAATTTTGCCCTGGTTGTAGATGACCCTGAGCTTTGAGTTCTATCATTCCCATGCAGCTTCTTTACACAGGTTTCAAGTGAAAAAAAAATACATTTGTCCCTTTTGAGAAAAGCAAACTATTCATTTGCAAATAATTTAATATCCATTAAAGTTTAAATTTCCTTTGTTTACTTGCTTGCAGAATGAATCAATGACCATTGCAAAGTAATAAGTACAAAATACATTTTCCTGTATCATGGTACCACAGTTGTGGCTTTTGCAGGTGAAGCATAAAAAGACGTGAACAGCTTTATGAGGACGGGTGTCTAAGCAACTGATTAGCTCATCTTTGTTGAAGGAAGACTTCAAGGGAAGTGTAGGAAAGAGGGACAAATTTAGAAAGTGAGTAGTGGAGTTAGCAGTAAAACTAGTAACTTAGTAGGAGTCTGTGATATTAGTATCACTTCTGCAGTCTGTGAACGTGTAATGCCCTTTGCAAAGGTGGACATCTACCTACGCTCCCCAGCAGGAATTTATATTCATAACCCCCTCGTTATATATTTAATGCTGACAGGTTGTGGCAGCTTCTATCAGTGGGATTAAAACTGGCAATCAGATGATAACAGTTTACTTTTAATATCCTCAGAGCAAAGTTTTCAGATTGCCAACAATTATCAAAGGGTGTCTTGCCTGGTTCATTAATGCTAATATTCTTAGATGTTTGAATGTGATTTTGCATGTCAAGCCAATCTCTCTGGCATACCTCTGGACGTCCTTTGACTGGGGCTGTGTGGCATTTTTTGTTTGATCTTTGGGGTTGCTCAGATAAATTTAATCCTGACATAAGCAATACTCATTCTGACACGAGTAGGATCTGCTCATAGGTAGAGTAGGGACAGCAGGCTCTGTCAGAATGTTGGAAAGAGGTTCTACTATTTAAAAATATAATTAAGAGCAGACTATTAACCTTTGGCTTAACCCAGAAGCGGAGGTTTGTCTTAACATGACTGAATACAAATGTCCTTGCTTTTCTGCATAAAATACCTTCCAGAGGCCTTATTCAGAAACACTGGGTGGGTCTGGCCCAGGTTCTGCAGAAGTCACCTCAAAGGTTAGGTGTCCCGAGGTACCTCTTCAGTCAAGATGAGAGCTAAGGCTTGAGCTGAGCCTAAAGCTCTGCGGCCTTATGAGAGGAGAAGGTCTCTGTGTGGAGGCTGGGACCACAGCTTTATCCAGCAGTTTCCACTTCTGTAAGAGTCAGAGGGAAGGGATGGAGGGCTCCTGGCTCGTATCATTCGGTGCATCCCGATGAAAATCAGTTGACTTGCGGCTGTTGATCCCAGCTCTGGGTTTGACTCATACTGGCCACTATTCCCAAGGTCTACAAGAGGGCTATATATAACTACAATGTATAATGGTTGCTGTTAAATGCCTCAGCTTTGCAAATAGATGCACCAGACATCTCCTTTCTGTCTCATGTACTACAATTGTTTCAATTGTTTGAAGTCAAGTGCTTGACGCCTCTGAGAAAGAAGCCTCTGTAATGTCTCCCACAGTAGATAAGGCCAGTTGAAATGAAAATAAAGGTGATTCTTTATTGAACCCTGGACACAGTCGGGACTCTGTAGTTCTCTGGCTGCCTGACTGGAATAGTGCAGTCCTAATGCCACTGTGGAGGGCTCTGAGCACTGACCTGGAGCTTGTCGTCTTGAAAAAGAGCCCCAAAACACAGAACAAATGCATGCAGAAGGGAAAATAAGTACTTTCTTGCAGGGAAAATGTTGAAACAGCACGCCAGGTTACACAATCAGCATTTCTTCATTATTTTAGTTGTACTCTAGAATTCAGAAAAGGCTTGGCCTTAAAAAAACCCGTCCCAGCAGCAACAATGGCTATAATCACACATTTGAATGTAAGAATTAGTTTTATGCAGCGCACTAGAAAAAAAACCCCAAAATCTTGAGAACACTTTCAAAATACCCAGAGAAAAACAAACCATTCCTTATGTCAGTCTTGTTAGAGAGGGATTAAGAAACTGGCAATTATTTTGGCGACCTTAATTGTTGCTCTGCAGGAAAATATGTAATTAGAGCACGTTCGCAGGCCTGCACACCTGCAGCACATCCTACAGTATAATGTCAGCTTTCAGTGCTTGCTGGTGCCAGGTTCTATCACAACCAGGCACAGTGATGCTCTGAGAACATTTCGGACTCGTGTAATGTAGCTTCTGTGTATGAAAGAAGCAGGCATTTACACTGCCATACAATGGAGTGCATTACTGCAACACTGGTTTCATTCTTTCCCGACGCCTACCTTCAGCGCTGCTCTGGTTTACTCAGTTTGAGGTTTTATTGTTACGGTATAATAGTCCTGTACATTTCTGAAATTCCCTTATTATTCAGCTTATTAATACAGTACTGGCTTGATTATCAGGCTGCAGTTGTGAAGGGGAAGATTCAGCGTGCTAGCAAAGTCAGAAGCTGGGTAAATTCCTGGGATAATGAGAACAATTGTTTGACGTGTTTGAGCCCGGCTCTGTGTGTGCACACAGCCACCGATGCCAACGTACACGTGTGCGTGCATGGGGTGCCCCTGCCTAAAAACAGAGTGAGAAACGCTGGAAGTCAGCTTTAATTTCTTGACAGAATGGGGGGGAAATAATCCCTCCTTGCGCTGCTCCTCGCCTTTACCTCTTCCCAGCGTTGCTCCTCTGGAAAACTGGAAAGCGAGTTAAAATAAAGGCGCAGTGGAGGGAATAGCTGTCTTCCAGCTAAATTCAGTAATCTGGCACGCTGATAGTTAACAGACTTCTCCCCCTAAGGGAGATACACTGTATTTTGCTATCTGACATGTTGTCATATATAAAGAAATCAATTGGTAATTAAATGATGCACCTTGTGAAGATGACAAAAGGCATTTGGTTGCGAAAAGAGAACTGGGTTGTGAGGGGTTTGTAATGAAGGCCTAATGACTATTCATAAGAGATTTTCAGTCCGTTGATCCACTTGACTGGAAAGTTCTGCCCTGGAGAGTTAGTGCTGTCAGATTCTCTCACCTCAGAAAGCCGCCGCGATCGACGGTGTGGAGTATGAGCGAGAAATTATCTAGTTGTTGCTTCAGGCCTGTCTTAGGTCACATGCAGAAGGCACACATCTGGCTTCCTGTAGGTGCAACCTCGGGACATAAACTTTGACTAATTTTTAAACTATAAATATGTAAGGCTGACACTGAATAAGTTACCTTTTATTCATGTTTTCATAAATTTTCTAGCGCGTTAAAGGCTTTAGTGGAGCTCCCATTTTGGACTTCGCAGCTTCTGTTGCTCTTGCAACAATTTTGTTTTCCTCTCCCCCGACAAGTGACATTTTAAGAGATTTCTGTGGCGCAGACACTGCCCACGTTACCTCCCTTCTCCTCGCCCACAACCGACGGGCCAGCCAGGATTGTCATGGTGGGGTCACCTACGGAGAGGACCTGGTGGAGATGTCAGGAAGCATTACAGGGTCTCAACACAGATTTTGCCCCCAGTGGAGCTTTTTGTTGGTATGCATTTCTCTGGTCACTAGCACTTAGGATAATCATACCAGACCAATGAGATTCTCGTCTCCTCTGAGATATTTCCTGATCTTTCCCATTTGCAAGATGTCCCTTGGATGGGATTGCTTGGAGCTGACACACCAGGAGGTAGATACCCACAGTGTCCTAGTTAAACTGAGAGTTGCACCCTAATTGCTGAGACTACAGAGATGAGCACCTTTTGCACATCCATCTCCAACGTTGCACCCTCTTGAGTGAATAAATCTCTCTCTAGCGAGTGGTACTTTATAATTAAAACTGAAAAGGAACAAATTGATTTCAGGAAGCTATTCCGGAGCGAGTAGACATTTCCTTATGCTGATCAAATCCAGCACAGCTCCTGGGTGAAAGCTCTGAGCTCTGTGCATGTTTGCTTTTGAAAAGTGGCCATCCACCTTATCTTATCAGGCAGCTCACCTTATCAAAGGTAAACATATTTACCACCTCGTTAAAGGTTCTTTGCAACAGCACTCCAAAGCTGTATTTGTGGACAAAAACCTGTCAAAGTCATTGTTTAAGACAGACAGGAGGACAGTTATGGTCAACTTTGGGGGTTTCTGTCTGTCAATAGTGGAGCAGAGAAGTAATTCAATACATTCTGCATATTTCAGATGGCCTCATTGGTGTTTCCTTCTTGTGTATTGTGGTTACAGAATTTTGCTGATGTGTTTGCCGGAGCTGACAAGGTAGACCAAATGAATGGACAAATGCCAAAAAAACAATTATGTTTATTAATGTACATTGATTGCTTGTTTAGGGTATAAAACAAATTAAAAAATACATTAGTATTTAAACCTTCTTTTTATAGCTGGCCTAATGACTACACGTAATAGAATGTCTAGTAAAGGACAATCTGCAGTACCTATTACTCCTGGCTTTATTGTCATATTATTTGAGTTGAGTCTAAAAGGAAAGTTCTTTTATCATTTCTTTAAATGACAGTCTGTATTTTTATCTTTTTTTTTTTTTATAGTATATAGGCCCTAAGTCAACTCATTAAGGCCATAATTAACTAATCTTATTTACTTTAAACCCAATATTGACCTCAGCTATGACAGCATTCTGGTTTTGTGTCAGCCAGTCACCCTTGGTTCCTACAGAAAGCATGGTGGGACCCCAACAGTGCAGGGAGATAACTTCCCCCAAACTCACCACCTTCCTGCCACACCACTTTCCCCAAGGAAGGAGATTCTACAAGGAGAGGAGAAAAGCCCAAACCTTTGCCTGTATTTACTGCTTTTTCCCCCTTTTTCCCCATGCCCTTGAGCATCCAGGAGGCAAAAGGCTGCCAGGAGGGTGAGCCCTTTGAAGGAGGAGAGGAACGTGCTCAGTCTTCCCCCTCTTTATCCCAATTCCCATGAACGTCCCCAAGACCCACCACACACCCACCATCAAACCACAGCTTTTAAAGTGGGGCTGACTGACACTCAGGAGAGGACTCTGGGTTTATGGCCCAAGAAGTTGCTAAATAATTTTACAGTATCTCTTTTAAGTTTGGGCAAGAAAGTTATAGCGCTTTAAGTTAAGGGCAACATCACTCAGTACAGCCTTAGAAGTTCTGCCAAATAGCAAAGTGAAAGCCATAAAGTAAACATGACTTAGCGACACCTGGACCTTTCAGGTTTTATAGCAATTGTTTATAATGTTGGACTGGCCTCTAAAATACGTCTGCAGAAATGGTGCCGGAGCTTTATTTTACCTAACTTGCTCACTTTTTATGTTCTACTCAGGTTCTCCCCTTCATTATTTGCACTTATTTAAGGAGTCCTGCTTTCTTTCCTTGCTCTTTTACTTGCCTTTTTATTCACTGGCCAAGGAGGTGACGTAGATTTAACAGCACGGTTTCCATGTTTAATGGGTGTCTCTCAGAATTCCCCAGCATTATCAGCACATGTGGCTCAGAACACAGCTAAACTGGCTCCAGAATATGTTTTTACCATTTTCTGGGTTCTCTTCTGAAAAGAAAAGCAGAGATGCTGCTGTTTCAAACAGCAGTAATTGGTTAAACTGGCTCCAAAATATACTTTTACTGTTTTCTGGGTTCCCTTCTGAAAGAAAAGCAGATATTTCATTGTCTCAAACAGCAGCTAAAAAAAAAATAAATTAAAAAGGAACTAATTCTGGATCCACAGTTCCCTTAAAATGATTTTTTTTTTGCTTCTCTGTTGGAAACTCTTCTCATACAAAGCCCCTATAAACCTACCTCAGTGCTACCAGGCCCTATTGGAACTAATGGGGCCTGACAGTTCTTCAGTTAAAAATTATACATGAGGGTCACTTTCCCTTAAATTATCTATTGTATGCCAGCTGTTCACAACTACAATGGTCTTACTTTCTTCCCATTGCCTAAAATGGTTAACTTCACCACAAAGCTCTCTGACTCTCACAGCTTTTAAAGGCACTTCTTCATCCTAAGCAGCACCTTGATGGCACTACTAATTTCAGATAGATTTTTATCCGTTTCGGGGAATGGTGGGAGTATTTGTTTTGCTTGTTTCGTGTCCCAACACTTGAGATATATCATAATTTCTCATTTGCTGTACAACTTTATTCTATTTTTATGCTTCTGAGTGACGCTGCTTCAAGTGCCCATGAGTGGTACTTCCGGACCATAAGCACTATCAGAGGCAACCTCAGGCAGATAAAACTCCTTGTCTTTTTGTTGGGGAGGGGAGAAAGGGTCATCATCAAGTGCTGGGTTTTTTTTTTTTCCCCTATTTTTTTCTTTCCTTCATGCCTATTAAAACTGAAGCTACCACATCTTCATAAAGGGAGACTACTCTTAGGTCAGACTTATTTCAGAATCAAAGCCTTCATCCTCAAGTGCTTCTCATTACTTGCTAAAGGCTTCAGTGGTCATTTTGGGGCTCTAATTAGAAAGCCTGACACTTTTAAGGAATGCTTGTAGAATGAAATATTCCTCAAAAGTTTTTTTGGTTTTTTTTTTGCGTTGCCTTTTTTTTTTTTTTTTTGGTCCTGGTCTAAAAACAAGAAGCAACCAACTTTCCTGGCCTCCTTGATACTTAAATAAACCTGCCACCCTTATTTCCATAGATTAATGAATAGTGGAAAGTACGTGGCAAAGGTTTATTCTCATACTCCTCCCTGCCTTATCAGGGGCATTCTTTTTAATTATAAGATAAGCTTGATTTAGTGGTTATTTTTGCAACCTGGCAGAGCTACCACATCTGTAGGGCTGTTTGATTTTTTAGCATCCAGTAGCTTTGACGACCCATGCTTCCCATACCTCTGGGCAACTGAGGAGCCTCCAGCAACGCAACCAGTTGCCGCCGAAACCTGGCGCAGCTGCATATGGATGCTTATCATTAATTTATTTAAAAACCCGGTCACTGATCCACAGGCTGCGGCAGCTGGACAAGATCCCATATTGGTTGCAGTTACACATTTCTCCTGCTCCATTATGTGATCTTTCAGGGGTTGGGTGCATTAATATGCAACTGTTCTGTTTTCTTTCAGCTGGCTTGTAAACTCTTTAACCAGCCGAACAGAGTTTGCAATTGTTGCGGGGTTGAGTGGGTGGATAGGAGCCGGGGCTGCAGCCTTGTCCAGTTGTAGATAGAATAAAATTGACAATGATGCAATGGAGCTGGCATCTGGACAACTCCGTGGGATGAATGGCACTGCTCTCGCAGTCCCTCCGGTGGTTGTACGCCTTGTAATAGCTAGCGTAGGAAGGGTGGTGAAAATTGATATGCACTATTACTACGTGTATAAAACTTAACACTGGGGCCATAGCACAGGTGGGGGGTTCCTGTTTATTGATTTTTATGACTCGGTTAGAACATACGGCTAATGCTTTTATACTCCAGGAGCTCTGGGAGTGCTCACCTCAGGTAATAAACCTCTCCGTACTTTGCAGTAGTTCACGATTTACATGTGGGCTTACGTTCCACTGTGCAAAGCCATCCCTCTCCCTTCAGGAATACGTGGCTCAGAGGGAAAAGAAAGCCACTTTAAGTGGTTTTATTTCGGATTTTGCAAGCTACCCATTCCTGCGATGGAAATGGTCCCTTATTCTAATTACTCATATTTCCAAGAAAATTAGTCACACAAACTTATGTTATGTGTTGTCTCAGAGGTTGAAAGCAAATTAGGTTTCCAATAAGACAGTACATCAAACAAAGTAGCATGTTCTTGATGCAGATGACTTTTTTTTTAGAATTATGGTTGGACACTTTTGGCAGACAGATTGTCTTTTACTCTATCAAAATGACAGTTTCTTTTGTAACTGCTACATTCATAATTAGAAGGAGAGAAGCAATCTGCCCAATTTAATATACTAAAAGAAGTTTAGTGTCTTGTGCTAGTAATTTCATTATTTTTAAATATGAATTAATTGTCTTAAAATAATATTGTTAGAAGTATAACTAGTAGGATTATGGAGCTAATTCTCTTCTTTTTTAAACAGAAAAATCAAAGCTCCTATTAATGCACTTCAGGCTAGATTAGGATTTTAGGTTTATATCAGGTGTTCTGTTTGAAGATTCAGGGGAACAGGCTGGAGGCGGGGGAAACGAATCTTAATGTGAAATTCCTCTGTACAAAACCTGAGCTCTCCCAGGTTTACTGTAAGCTTGCAAAGCTTAACTCGGAGTAATGAATGAGGAGAGCTAGATGGTTTAGCAGCCTGGGAATAGAAGAAAAGGCCTTTCACCTCGGGTTCACGCAGTTTCCTCAGGGAGCTCGGTGCCAAATGGGCTGCCTCTTTATTTTTTGGGTTGTTGTGAGAGGAGTTTCACACAGTCCCCGAGCTTTCTTTGTTCCTGGTGTTGATATAATGGTTTTTCTAGTGCCCAAAATTGCACAGGTTTGCAAACACAAGGTCTCCAGTTCCCATCGAAACTCATGGGTGCAAGACGTAAGTCAACAGAAAGGCCTCCAAAAAATCTGATACATACTTTGTTCAGAAACAATATTAACCTTGAAAGTTTAACTTTCTCCCATGAAATCCAATCCTGACATGGGTTATGCTTCAGTATTGTACTGAAAGAGGGAATAACTTTTAATTTCAAGTCAGATATTTTTTGCTAAAAATTCTGTTCTCTTTTGACCTCGAGGTAGGCACCGGCTGAAACCTGAACCCACTCAATGGCACCCAAAGGATGCTCCTATCCCAAAGCAATGAGCTGGGGGCTTTGGGCAGGTACCTGGTGCAGGAGGCAGCACATCCTTTGGGATAACTGTTGTACATTTTGACATATTAATTAGAGGATGAGGTCCAGGTAGGAGTCCCATCCATGAGGGAATCAGGGAAGGAAAGTTTCTTTCCTCTGATAACAGAGAGGATCTGGAGCACCCAGGAGAACCCAGGACACCCACCTTTGCTGCAGGGGAGGTGGTGTCTGGGGTGCTGTAATTAATACCTCTTTTAGAAAAGGGAAAATACAGAAAGTCGAAAGAAAGGGAAAATACTTGAAGGCTTGAGGTCTGAATCCTCATTCCACATCCCTTCTTTTACCTCTTAACCACAGGCAATGCTTCTGAAGTTTGCACACTTAAAACAACACAAATAATGCATTTTTAACAGAGATGTTTTCTCTGTCGGGAGATCCCCCCTCTTGCTGCTGCTCCTTTTTGCTCAGTATCAGCCGAGTCCTTGCCCTTTGCCATCAGCTCCATAGGAAAACAGCTGCAGAAAGCCTTATCCCAACCAGAATAAAATCATTATGACACAGCAAACCCAAACATGACATGTGGTTTCAACAGCCTCTTATGCCCTACTCCACATTTCCTTTTGGCTGCGAGGATAAGGTTGGGGACCTGCCTAATAAGAACATTTCAGCTGACCATGAGGCACATGTAGATAGGAGAAACTTTGAGCCATTTTAAGCTCGAATTCTGGTGGGAAGCAAGCTCTGGAGGTGGTGTTACTTCACATACACACATGCTGGCAGCCAGTAGCTCCTCATATGCACAGCAACAAAAATCTATGCTGAAAGAGCATCAGTTTTAACACCAATTGCAGCATTTCTAGTGCTGCAAGGCATGAATTTTGCCCTTTTTTTGCATTGATCAGGATATATTGAGTGAGACACCCGGTAGTAAAAAATAAAAAAAGGAAATAGGCCATGGAAAATATGTAGCCAATGGAGGGGTAGCTGGAGGTGCACAGCTTATTTCTCGCTCCCCTTCTCAGGTGTCTGGCAGATGAATAGGAAATCACAGGTGAAGAGTGCTGGGGAAAATCCTACATGAGGGCATGGCTGTGTTTGACCTCCCCTCTTTTTCTTCCACCTCCTGTTTGCTCCTGATGCCATGTGAGCACTGGACTGGGACCAGCTTGGCCATGGAGGGATGGGCACCGTTCTACCTTGAGGACCATGAGCAACGAAGGGATCTCAGACATTCAGGAGTTCTTGTCTCTGCAAAACCCAAGGAGAGCACCATGGGCATGCAGAAGGCATCTCTTCGCCCCCAGGACATTGTTTCCTGCCATGTTTTCAAGGCTCACACGGAACTATAGAGGCTTTAAAGCCGGTTAGAGAGGACAATCAGATATTTTTTCCCTAACAGAAAATGCTGGTGGTTTAGATATATGGGTCACTGCTAACTCTCCCTCTAATACTTTCTGGTCGATACATACCAAAGGGGAGAGAAGTCCGAGGCATGTCTGTCCTTGGGATAGAGCCAAATGTTCATTTCAGTAATGCTATTTACTGGGAGACATCTTGATTAACAGAGCTTAGTACTATGTGAAACCATTCCCAGTTATCTAGTTCTAGCAATACCTACGCTGTTGGCTCTTTCTTTCTGGTTTTGGGAGTTTTTTTACGTGTTTCTCCCTATAACCATCAGCTCCCACTGGGCATCCTGTCCTTCCCTAGGACATCATGTCATTTCCTATGGGCTCACATGTAGTGAAACCCAACATGAGGGCGATGGACTCTGACTCAGAGGGCTGTTCTTACCTGTCTTAAAGCTGATAAATTTCTACACGTGTCTCAGGAGTTTCACATCTGCCATCTAATGTGAGAAAGAGTGAAGTAGCCCAGGTACTTTCTCATTTCTTGCTGGCACAGAGCTGCTGGGCAGGGAGCTAAGCGTCATACTCATTTCTGTAAATTCAGAAGCCGGTGCTGGTGGTGCAGTTTTTTACACAGCTTCTTCAGTGACCCCTAACATCTGCCTAACCCTTAAGCGTACACAAACCATTTCTGACTTGGGTTAGAGGGCAGAGGGATATTTTTGCCGTGCTCTTTTGCAAAGCATGTTTGTTGTAGCTCTAGGCCAATGATTTTTTTTTCCTAAGCGTTTTTACCTAGCGGATTTATGTACTGTGAGCATCTCTCTGGTCATATTTTTCCAGCGAACAATGCCAGATTTCCCCTCAATATTGAATGCATCCGAGGCTGGCTCTTTTATCACTCCTTTTCTTCTCAGTGTCTCAGAGTTTTGGGGTCTTCCTCCTTTGTCTCAGAAAGGAGCAGCCCTGAAAGCATTTCCACCTGGATGTTTAAATTATTTAAGTTGCAGGAACCAGACCTTTTCCCTCCTGAGTAGTTGTGGGTTTTAAAGGCTAAAATTGCTTCATCATGCCAAAGTGAAAGTATGCATAAATTATTTAGTTAAACCTGAGAAAATACAGACTTTTTCTCAGTGATCTTTCAAGGGCTGCCTACTTAAATTTCAGAAGAATGGGCAGGGGTTTCTCTTTCTCTCGCCTCTTTCTTTCTCTTGAAAAATATTTTAAGTACCTATTCAGTCTTTTCTGAGATAAAGCTGTGACCAAAAATTGGAGGGCTGGGTTTCGAGCAAGTTTTAGAATAGAAAGGAAAATGCTGTACAAATCCTGAGTGCCCCTACTTCATCACGGACCTATGAATACTCTCACCAGAGCAGGTAACAGGAGGTCGTGCCTGCTCCCAGTGCCAAGCAGAGGTTTGTGTCAACATTTCCCCCATGGCCTCTGTTTATCAGGAGTTTATAGCTTGACTGTAAAAATACAGAGGAGAAATTTTGGTGGTTTTTTTTTTAGCTAACTTCCAAGGGGTTTTTAATTAATCTTGGGCCAGACTGTGGTATTCTTTGCACTCTGCAATACAGAAACATCTTGTTGCAGGCACTAAGAGTCAGGTCATGCTTTTCCTGTGGCAGGATCCATCCCTATTTATTTTTAAGGTGTAATGATGCTGGGACTGAAGTTAATGAGAAAGCTCCCTTGGCTACAGGGGAGCAGGAATGGTGTTTAAACCTTCTCCAGGCCAGCAGAAGGACCCACCAGCACGGGACCTGGTTCTGTCAACACAGCAGAGTTTACAGGACTCGTCCCCTGTGTAAAGAAACCTGATCTTTTCCCGGCTGATGTCAATATTTCTGTCACTGGCTGTGGGATCTAGATTAGGGTCAGATATAGGGATGTAAAAGAGAGGGGGAAAAACCCAACACATTTCCCTGTGAAGGCAGTTATTTATTTTACAGTGGTTTTTTTTTTCATATAGTCTGTCTCGCTTGTAGTTTGTGGCAGTGGGAAAGGAAGGAGGAGAAAATACTCTTAGAAGAAGAAATACAGACCCTGCTCTGTGGTTGAGGCTAGAGGGAACTCCGTTGCAAATTGTGAAGAGTTATCAGAGGGATAAGATTGCTGCAGGATCTGTTTCTTCATTTCGCAAACAATTAACTTGGCCTTGTTGAAATTAAAATTTAAAAAATAACGGAAAAAAAAAAATCCGAACAAAAGGCTGTAGCTAGTGGGGAGGGCAGCCAGGTCCTTGCCCTTTTGCTGGAGTCGGGGACGTGGCTGGGAGCTGGAGGGTGACAGCAGGAGGGTGAAGCGTCGGGGTCCATCCGCCGGTGATTCATTGCGGGAGAGACGCCGACACCGGGCAGGGCAGTGACTTCACATTTAGGGGATTGTGGCATGCCCTGCCATGAATATGTATTTTCAGAATGAGTGTATACACCAAAATCCCTTCAGTTTTTAGTCAATGGAGCCCTTACAATCAATCAGGTAGATGATACCATATGTGCAAAACCAATAGAGATCACAAAAATACATATTTATCCAAGCTGGTCCTTCAAGCTGTTGTGGTAAGTCAGATAAATTTTGCATGTTTTCAAAACTGGAGCAGCGGCAAGCAGAAAGCTGGAAAGGATGTTAGGAGCTGGTTCCTAATATAAATTCTGCTTAGCTGCTAGAAACTCTTCCTAGTTCCTCCTACCAACTCCCATCTACTTTAATCAACAGTTTGGGGGTTTATCTCTTTTGCACTTTGAGGGGAAAGGGAGCACAGCAGAAATAAGAGGAGAAATAACTTTTGTAGCTGTGGTTCAGTGAGAGAGTGGAGACAGGAGTGGGAAAATAAATTGTTAAAAATCACAGTGTGAGATGGGGAATCAGCTGTAGCTGCAAATCTCATTGCTTTGGTTTAGTTTCTGCCACAACCTGCACATTAGCATTTTCTCTCTCTGAATTATTGTGAAGATTTGTATTATATGTAATTACAATACAAAGAGGCTCTGCCAGATAAAGCTATTTGCTGAAGTACTGTTTTCAAAAAACACAGAGTCCTTTCACACTTTAACTTACACCTTTTCATTACCTGCTAATAAAAGTACAGTGGATAGATTTGCCTAAACATGTCTTGCTAAGAACATTAACCCCATGGGTAACTCTGGCCTTTTGAGATACAAGCTTTCAATTTT
>NC_052022.1:3596521-3616521 GCF_015832195.1 Motacilla alba alba
GTCAAGCGGGCTGATGGGCAGTTTGGGACAGATAATGAAGGTCAGGGGAGGGACACAGGTCCCACCAGCTCAGCCTGCATGGGCAGCAAGGGGACACCCACTCTCAGGTGGCTTGGGTGAGGTCCATGGTGCACCATGATGCTGGGGAGTGAGATGTGGTGCTTTCTCCCTTTACCTTGAAGCCTTTCTATGGTGGTCCTTGGGGTCCTTGGCCATCATGTCAGAAAACCTATTCCATGGGCTTTTCCTAAAGCCATTTCAAGGAACCCATAGATGGAGATCTCAGATCAGGCCTGTGGTGCCATGTGGGGACTTTGCAGCTTCCCTGGGTGGGTTGATATCTGTGCAAGGGCATGAATTCTGGAAAAGAGCACCTTGTCCTACAAGGCTGTGGATGCCTTGTATGGCTTTTCTGCAGGGCTTCCATCTGTGTGCATAGGCAGGCCCTTGGCCCATGGCATCCAGGAGGGGACAAACTGTCTGTCACACCTTCAGCTTCATCACTGCTTAAATTTGGGGTACCCATTTATTTTAAGGTGTTTTTTTCTGCCCTTGTGGCAGCATGCATATGACAAAATGAACTTCTCCAAAGAGAAACAGCAAACTCCAGCCAGGATACCATGAACTTATAGAGAGTCCCCTGAAAATCAGGTATCTCTTTTCCCCATGTTTTAAAAGTATTTTAAGTTTTGACACATGCTGGCCCAAAATAATTATTTACTCAGTACAACCAGTAGTAAAAAGAATCCAGAGGGAAATTCTGGCAATGTTATTTCTACGGAGTTTTAACTGAGCCTGATTCTAGTCAAAGTTATATTGATGTAAATCATGGGCTAAGAAGGTTGATTTAAGTCAATAGTTACCCTGGCATAAAATCTGCGAGAATATAATTAAAGTCAGGCCTCCTTGGAGCTGTGCATGTGTGGCAAAATTTGGACCTAAATGTTGCAGAAATGAATTAATAAATGCAAAGGAGGTTCAAAAGTTGTAAAATTAAATATACATCTGTGAAAACATCCATCCAATTACGTAGCTGCACATTTGTGGGATGCATTTTACACTTCATGTGGAATTAAACTATTAGTAAAAATCTGTCTGCAAATAGTGACACTTACTTTAAAGGATCACATAGACTTATATTGTTTCATAATGCATCTAAAATAGCAGTTCCTGAAACATCACTTCCACTTTAACAAAATGTGTTACTCTCACACTGGCTAAAACTCTATTTTCCTGAGGAAGGACTATTGAAGTATTTAGCTGGGAAGGGTTGGGTTAATACATGTAATTTCTTTTCTTTCATTGGACTTCCTTTTGCCAACTTTACCTTGTATAAATAATTTTGCCTGTGAGAGTCTTTACATGGAATGCAGATTGACTATTACTTCCTGAATAGATTTAAATTTAACACCAATTTAGTCACTGTAGTATTCCTATATTGGAAATAACAGCTTCCATAGGACTTCTACAAAGTGCCAGAAATATGATCTCATACGTGGAAACAAATTTAAATGTGTTTTCTTTTACATGTTTTCTTTTAGTATATTTTTCCCACCTATGTTTCCCTTGTTTCCCAAATTCTCTCCTGTGTTCCAGGACTGTGAGAAATCTGGAAAATTACCCAGTGAAAAAAATCCTAGCTTTTAATAAGAATTGCCAGTCTCACAAGCATTTTTATGTTTAAAACTTTTTTATTTGTGCTTCCCAAAAACCAGATGCTTTTAAGATAAAGCTGAGCCGTCCTGTTCATAATTTCTGAACTGAAACATGAATGAGAGGTTTGATCAGGAGTCTGGAAACCATTTATTTAGCTTGGATGTTGCAAAAGTGATTGGCTCCTGCTTTGGGAAGTGGCATTTCCCACGAGCTGCTGGAATAGCCCTGACAGTTGAGGAGGGATCACCACCAGAGAAGGGCGTTGGAGAGGACCATGGCCCCTGACTTTGTCCTCTCCTTTCCTTGGGGGCAGGGAGGGGACATGTTTTGGCTCGGAGTTGTCAGCTCACATGGGAGGGCAGTGGAAATTGTCACCTCACCACCCCTGTGGTAGAGCTGGAGAAAATCATTTCTCCCACACAGCACAAACACTGTGGAGAGGGGACTGACAGTGATGGTCCCTGTTCCACCCCCTAAAGTGAGGCTTAATATTTGTTTCCTCCTGTTTTTTGGTTTTTTGGTTTGTTTTTTTTTACTCAAAGAGCCAAAACCAAATAAAATAAAAAAAAAAAAAAAAAAAGAAGGAAAAGCTCACCTCGGGATGAGATCATAGCTCAATGCATTATGGCTTGGATGCAAATGTACATTTTCAGTGGGTTCCTTGGCTCGTATGTCAGGCGCTATTGGAATTTTTTGAGTTATTTGGCAGTTGAATAGTACAGTTTCCAACTTCTTCTTCATCAGCTTTTGAGGCAAATAGAAAAGAGCTAATAATACACTTCAGTTTGCTCTCCAGGCTTGGAAAGCTAGCAAGCAACTTGCTGGAACTCTGATACTTCTCCTCTAGCCTGCCTCACACTTTCTGGTGTCAGAAACCTCTGTAGGTGCAGATGAAGACCACCCTCCGCCCATGGCAGGGCCTTGCCTGCTCCCTGGCACAAAGATAAACTGCTGCAAGTCAGCAAGGTGACCCGTCTTGACATGAATGCTGTTGGTATTCAGCTTTCTGCAAGGCTTTGCTTGATGCAGGGCTGGACATGAAACTCCCTTGCTGGAAAGGGTTTTATCCACGTTCCTGTACGATTCCTTTCCTGGGAGTTTTATCGGTGGAGTTTATCTTTGCTAAGGATGCTAAAGTCTTACACATTTCCTAAAAGTCATGGTGAAAGAGGGATAAAGTAGGAGACAAGGAAGCATCCCCCATGTGGGACAAGTCACCCTGGGAGTGGGCCTTCTCAAATATCCCATCTATTTCTAATGGCTCTGGTGCTGTAATGACCATGAGCTCCCAATGGCTCTCAAATGCACCTACCAAGGGCTGTGCAGGGGAGAAGAGGACACTGATAAGCAGGTTTTCTGTCTGATGGTTTGCCTTGCTGCCTTTTCCCTTCTACAGCCCCCGTCAAATTGTCTTCAGTTATCCTGAAATGCTTCTTCCATGAATTTCATTATCCACACAACCAACAGGAGATCAGAGAATCACACAGAATAGTTTTGTTTCGAAGGGACCTTAAACACCATCTCATTCCAAGCCCCTGCCATGGGCAGGGACACCTTCCACTGTCCCAGGTTGCTCCAAGCCCTGTCCAACCTGGCCTTGGGCACTTCCAGGGATCCAGGGACAGCCACAGCCTCTCTGGGAAATGCTCTGAGGTGTTCCAGAGTTGCAATCAGCCTGTTGTGCTAGGGGGCAGGCTCATAGAGCAGCTAAACAGGATTATCTCCAGTGGAGCAAGGACCCAACTGGCAGCAGGAGAAGCCACAGCAAGACACTGGGATCAGCCATCATCACGTGAGTTTAGCCTGCAAAAGTAAAGCCAATTGCTCCTGCGTTAGGAGCAAGGAAGAGATTTGCACACTTTCTGCAGGTAGCACAGCTAAGGAGCTTCAAAAAGCTGGTTTGGCAATTAGATAAGCAGATGCAGAACTGCCATAAAACTTCTAAGCATGTCCAAGGGCAACAGTTACTGCGAAAAAGTATAATTTTATCATTAGGTCTAAATCTGTCCCCAGAACAAGCAGCGGTTTGTAACTTCAGTCTGTGGCTGGCGAAATGTAAATTACCAATATCAGCTCCTGTAGCTAATGGCAGTTTTACCAGAGGGAGCATTGCAGGATTGGGCTCGAAACAGATTTTACAGGCGAGGGATCCTGGTTGAGCACCGAGCCCCGCACAGGCGCAGGGATCCCTGCCATGTGGAGCTCATCTCTGATTCAGGATGACATGTGTCCACTCCGAGGACGTAATGGCTAATGCGCCGCGCATTAAGTTAAAAATATAACAGCAAGTCTGCGTGCCATTCAGGGAGCAAAACACTCACCCGTGCATATTAAACTGAATTTCTAGGCTCATTTTTGCATCTCTTCTCTCTACGCACCCCAAAGGATCGTTAGGGACGAATGGTCTGTACATCATTGTTTCACGAAACAAAGATGTGTTTGTTTTACACGAAGGCAGCAAAAAAAAAAAATCCTCGCTGACTTTCTATTATTTTTCCCTGTGTCGTAATTTAAATAGAAGTAACCAAGTGTTGCACCCTTTTATCTCCCCATCACCACAAAATACCTGCTGCAGATGTACACCAAGGCCTTGCAGTGGCTTTGCCAAATGCCGAATAGCAAAAGACCTTGGTCGTTTGAAGCTTTGCACGTGGGCATAACTTCATATACAGAGGCAATTCCATGTCCTCTATGGGATATAATTCTTCATAATTTTATGGCTGCACGAAAAACCTGAGCTCGCTTCAATTTTTTTCCCCAATTACTTCTTAAATAACAACAGTGGAAGTATGGCTGATGCCCATAGCCTAGTACTTCAGAAAATAATTAAATCCTACTGTCCTCTAATTCCACCTTCAGAGTGTCCTTCCTTGACTTCCTCAAAGTTTTTATTGCAAAGCAGAGCAAAAGAGAAAGTGTAAGGAAAAGTCCTTTCTTGATTTCCTACAATGGAGGAGATAAACCCCTCTATTGAAATGGATATATATCTCTTATCAACCTAACTAAGCGAAGGAAGGTGTTCATTAGCTAGGCTGGATTAAAAAATAAATAAATAAATGAGAGAGAAGAGATTGAATGTGGAAGAGTGAGAAGAACAAACAAGTCAAAGCATTTGTTCATGCTGCAATCTACACATCAATTATCCTGCTGTGCTAATTACCACCTTTCCATACCCCAGGTACCTAAGCATTCGCACTTACTCAGTCTTTCATGCCTCTGATCAAAAAAAAAAAAAAAAAGGGAAAGAAAGAGGAGGAAAAAAAAAAAAGAAATTATGGAAGAGAAGGCAAAATGAACCCAGAGGTGAAATAAACTCTTAGATCCAAATTTTCTTTACATTTGAAAGTCTAAATAAGGATCTTCATTGCAGTTTTAGAAAATGAAACATTGACAAATATTTTAATTGTTAAGTGATAAATGGCTGTAAATCCACGCATTCCTTGGGCTGGGTGCAGAGAGATGTTTCGGCTAGGTAGGATCGAGGTTGGTATTACAGACAATGACGGGTGATTTTCAATGCCATTATTAGCGCGTTACATCATTAAAGTCAATGGCCACTAATTATCAACCTACTTTTATGTGGCTGTTGCGAAAGGGACTCCAGCATCCAGCTCCGTGCCGGCGTTTGTTTTAGGCTCTTGGCGTCGCCGACCACAATTAAGCCTCCTTGGTGGCGAGGAGCCCAAAGACTGCAATCCCTTTTGGTTTGCAGGGCCTCCTGGCCAGGGTGCTCATTTTCTCATTTCAGAGCGAAGTTGGATAAAAAAGAAACCTATTTCCTGGAGCTCATTTGATACCTGGTGGGGATGCTATTCAGGTGACAAGGATACAGGCACAGAGGGGGAACAGATGTGATTTACACACTCATTATCATTTGAATGAGAGTGCAGATAGGCTTGTTCAGGGGCCTGGGCATCACCTGGACAGCTTTCCTTCTGATCTTTATCCCATCTGAGAGACCAGGTCCTCCTGACATCTTTAAATCCCCGGCCCCCAGCTGGTGACACACAGAGTTTTATGACAGTAAGCAGTCCTCTGAAGCTCTAAGCACAGATGCCATTCAGCATTGTGCCTTCACACTGTTTTTTTCATTGTGCTCAGGCTTAATCAGGAATATATCCAAAATAAAGCTTAACTCGAATAATTTCTTTTGGTAGTTCTCCAAAAGCACTGTTTGCCACTCGGAGTTTGTGTACAGTATGCTAAAATAGCTCAGGTTTTGTGTTCCCAAAGTTGTATTCTCCTCCCTTCGTGCACTCTGGGTGTGCAGGAACAACGGGCTAAAACAAGGCACAAGCTACAGATATATTATCAAAGAAATGCCCGACCTCCTTTAAACCTCAGCCCAATTAAACGGGGTGTTACCACTCCAGGGTTTTTTTGGGGGGTTATGGAAAAAAAAATCTTAAAGTTTGGGTGCTTCCCGGTGAGATGTTTAAATTTTACACGTTTGCCTCCTGGTTTTTAAGAAGGTGTTTCAGAGTTCTTTTGTTTGTCGTTTTGGGTTGGTTTTTTTCCTTGTTGCTGTCTGCTTGAAGCGAGGTGCTGTGAGATGCTGCTGGGATGAAGAGCGGGGTGCTGGGAGGGTGGGAGGGAGGATTGTCCGGGTGGCTGGAAATGTTTGCTAATCTGTAGATCTGAAACGGTGAGTGCTGCAAGGGCCACAGTGTATTTAAAATCAGAGGGAGAAAAAGAAAGTTGTCTCCAGCGCAGGACAAGAATGCAAAACAACCTTGAATAACTTAAACTGTTGTTTTTAACCTTCCCTTATCTCAAGCAGGCTGACAGTTTTGGTGAGTAGCAAAAAAAAAAGAAAAAAAAAAAAAAAAAGAAGGGAATCTGTGAGAACAAATGCAGTGGGGTTTCATGGGTTTAATTAGGTATTGTATTAAAGAGAAAAATATAATGAACACAAGCACATACACATTTTATTTCCCATCTAACATTAACAGTTAAAGAAAACAATCACTATCAAATTACTTTGTTACACTCTATAATTACAACTCAGGTTGTGCTTAACTGTTATTAACAGAATGTACAGTAATATGTTCTGGCATCGTAATATGTTATTGTAGCATTATAATTAATCTTACAGGAAGTATAATAAATTTACAGTATCAGATTGAAGCAATACTGCATATAGATTTATTAATGCTTTTAATCAGTTCTGGCAAAATTAATTTTGCACTGATTGCTTACATTGGAATTTGCATATACTTAGTGAAAGTAATTTATTTTTTATGGATTCCTTTTTATTAAAATAGGGCATATGGCCCTTCAGCTACAAAACTTTGCTGATTCTTTAGCTAAAACCCTAAACATTTCCAAATACCACACATTATATATTGAAGAACATTCAGCTTTTTTTCTGTGATTTATTTCCACACTTGTAGGAACCATTCTGAGTTTTCATATCAACTCAACAGTTGTATTTTTAAGTACCTCATTGTGGTCCCTGCATTGCATATATCATTGGGACTACATCTAAAGTCTGATTCAAGAATGAAAGCATTGATAAAAATATTACACTCATATCTCCAAAAAAGTAGCGGAAGCGTTCTGGGGAATTGCAAAGTGATGATATCGCAAATTTCCCTGGAGGAGCAGATCCAGATAGTTCTCAGCAGTGGGAGGGTTGGGGGAGAACACAAGCAGTCATAAAATTGCTATGGCTGGGCCCAACCCTGCAAAGAGTTATTCACTGAGCAACTGTGCAGCACTTGTGAGCTCTGATTTACATGACAGGGCTGCCGTTGTGTTTGTTTGGCCCAACCAGAAGGGAACCAGGGCTAGGAAATCAATACAGCTCTTTTTTTTTTTTTCCTTCTTTTGCTCCTTCCCCACCTCGATTTCCCAGCTAATCAAACCCATGGTCTGTTGTGAGCAGATAAAATGCCTTCGTGATTCAAGAAAAAAATAGTGTTTTAAGAGAAAAAAAATAGGTGTATTTTAATGCTGATCTGCTGATCCAACAGCAGAGATACAAAAGGAAGAGAGCTGAAAATCCCTGGAACTTTTCTCCCTGCTTCAAAGCAAGGGTTGGCTGGAGAAGTTTGGTGGAGACTTTCAGCCTGGAGTTTGCAGGAGCTAAGTGGCCCAGTGAGGAGCAGATTTGCTCCGGCCATAGGCACCCAGGAGTGTTTTCATGGATTCCACAGAGGTGGATTTATCTCCTCAAGTTTTTTACCTTTAACTCTCTGCAGGGAAAACTGTCCCTTAGAATCAGCTGTTCAGAGGTGAAATTGCCGTTGACTTGATATTGAGCTAAAGCAGAAGTGGAGTTGTCTCTACCAAAAAAAATGGGGAGAAAGGTTATGCTGTCTGGGAACAGAGCAAATCCCCAGTGGATTAGGTCAGAACAGGAGGTGTTACAGCAAAATAACATAAATAATCTTAATGCATTGGTCACTGGTCTCTGCCTGGAGCTTTCCCACCTCCACCCAAAGAGCCTGCAAGCTTTAAGATGCCCATGTCCTACCTCGGCCCTAAATTCTGGATAATTTTGAGGAATTATTCTAAAATGAGCAGCAAAACACTTTTGGCAAGCCTGGCCCTGACAAAGCTGCCTTGCCAGGTAGGAAGCATTTGGATTTGTACTGAAAACGCAGCCCATGAGGTCAAAGTATCATCAAGGATGAATTTGAATATCTTTTTTTTTCCCCTTCCAAGAGTGGCCTTATCTCCTCTGAACCTTTTGCATTCCACTATATCTTAATTGAAACGTAGGGTCTGTACTTTCTGCTCAGGGATTTTGATAAGTGTTTGCAGACTATGTAAACTTCTGAATAATAACTTTTACTGAGCCAGAAGGTCCCTTAAACATCTTCAGTATCACTTTGTGCAGTAATATTCTGCTCCCTGAGATAATGTGTTATCAATACTTCATAAGATAACTTCAGCTCAGGGAGGGGTAAAATTCATAGCTGCTTTCAAACTGTATTTTTGGGGTTTTTTTTTTTAGGGGGTAGGCCATAGATCATGCAGCTGTCAGCAAGCAGAGAATCTTGATGACTGAAATTAAATCAATGCAAGAAAAAAATGTGCCAAACTTCTCTCTGAGGGAAGGAGGACTTGGTTAGGAAGTTAGAGCTGACAGGAGCAGGGAGAAAAAGTTGATTTTTAAAATTTAAACAAAAATAAAATTCTGTTAATTTGGGCTGTCAGCTTGAGAAAAAAAAAGCAACGTAAAAACACTGACAGTCTAGGCTGAACAAAATCTTCCTTTTCCCTATTTGTTTTCCACCTCTTGGCAAGTAGTGATGGGTTGGTGCGTTATTGACATACTGGTGGGGTGGCAAAAAGGGAAAGTTTGTGAGAGAGCTCTTTCAAGGGGTGGAGGCCTTTTGTTTCCTGATTTATTGAAAAAAAAATCATTTTTCAGCTATCTCCCAAGGCAGAAGTTATTTAAAGCATTCTTAGAAAACAGATGACCCTCCCCCCTGACAATTAAAAAGAGAGAAAAAAAGGGATCAGGAAAAGTTTGCTTACATTTCTGAAGTGTCTTTCCAATTGTGAGAAACACAAGAAAATTTGTAGATGAAACTGGAGAAATCAGAACCGAAAAGGAGAAACCTGAAATACTTTAAAATATATTAATAAATCAGTGTTATAAAAAAATAAAATAAAAATTGACGTTTCGAGGCAAATTGCACTCTGTGATGTAAAGTAGCACCAGAAGTAAAGCCCAGGAGTTAAAGTTTTGGCTCTTTTAAGTCGCCAGATCTCAGGTCTGGTGTGAAAGCTTTACTCAGGTAAGTAAACCTGACTTACCCGGGTCCCCCTGGAGCCAGAGTGCTCCAAACCATCTCATCTTCCACCCTCCTGCTCCTCAAATGGAGCAGCAGCTGTGGCCTACCTGGTGGTGGGGGAAAGCACTGAGTGTGTGCAATGTTTCATCTCATCAGGAGAGGGGAAAGGATGGTTTGGATGCATGGATGTGCTTTGCAGACCTGGGGACTGCACAGAGAAACCTTCCTGGTATTTGCCCAAAGTTGCAAAACTCTTCACTCTGCAATTATTTTCCTCTCCCCCTTCCCCCCCACAAAAAATAAAAAAAAAAGGGTCAAGCACAGCACTGGTCAACGTTTCAAAGGATGGTTTGTTTTATCAGTCCTCAATGCTCCAGTGCCTTTGGAGAAAATGTTGCTGTTGTGCTTTTAAAAAATAATAAAAGTTACGGGATCCCTTTGAATTGGGCAAATGTTGGCAGTGTTGGCAGGAGAGACACGGAGCGTTTCAAAGTTCTGGTATGAAGGAAAAGACTCTGAATAAAACAATTTTATGTGATTTTGCAGGTGGTTTGAGCTATCATTTTATATGTACGTTTGTACCACTGCTCATTGGAATGTTCATATAATACTGACCTAATTATGCATAGAAAAAAGATAAGCCATTTACTTGATTCATTTCTTCTTTTTAAATCAAGAAAGGAACAAAAAGGCTCCTATTTTCTGAAAGAAATTGTTCGCTTTTATTGCAGAAAAGTAGCAGCTTGTGCAGAACTAGAACTGTAACAATTTTATATTCCAAAGGTTTTGTGTGTATTCGGTTAGTTACAGTAATTATACCCAATAACTGACAGCCAAAATCACGTAGGAGAAAGCAAAGGCTGTTTTCTCACACAGGCCCTGCTGCAGAACATCTGCTGAGAGATTTGCATATTAATTAACCCATATTAACTCTAATTATTCTGGGAAATTATCAAATAAATTGAATTTTCTAATTTTAACCTTTCTTTTACTTGACGCGTGTCGAGGCTGAGAGGACGCACCAGGCTATCTCACCTGGGCAATGAGCAAAGGATCTTTTCTTCCCCTTTTTTTTGCCTGGCTCCCGCAGACCTGGGGCAGCCTGGGGAGCTTTTGTGTGCCTGGTGCTTTTTTGGCTCCCGCGCTCGGTCGGGTCTCGGCGCATTTGCTGCGCGACGGCACATGTGTGCGTGTGAGCACAGATGGTGGATTTATACAGGGGTGAGGAAAGGTGGTACCTCCGAACAGTTGAGCAAACCTTAAGTTTTTTTTTTCCCCCCTCTCCTTTTTTTTTTTTTTTTTTCCCCTCCCCAGCCTGTTGTTTAGGCCTGAGCAAATAAATGGGAGTTTAATTCAATTAGAGCCTGGCTTTAGCCAGTTGCCTCATGACAGAAATTATTCAATATTTTTTCCCCTCACATTGTTTGGTTTACACATCGCTGACTCCCTTGCTTTTGTGCTCTGTTTAGAGTGGCCGTAATGCGGTGAGCTTTTGTGTCTGCCATGTCGCCGTCCCTTTCACCGCTGTCTGGTTTTGTCAGTCCTGAGGTGCAACGATGCTATTTTGAAAACAGAAAGGTTTTAATGTATTAGGAACGGGGCCCGCGCTTGCACAGCAGCAAAGCGCTGGGAACAAAGCTGGCGAGGCAGGAGCTAGCGGCGGCCGCAGGGAGGATGCTCCGGGCTTGGGGGGAGGATGGAGCCCCTGGGATGCAGCTCCCGGGGGTCCCGCCAGCCTCGCACAGCTCCGCAAAGTTGGCCAGATCAGCACCCCGGAGGTCCCCAAAAGCACCCCGCTGCCCCAACAGCCTCAGGAACCCATTGCCTGGGAGGTTTAGGGAAAGCAACACCTCTGGAGGAAGGCTGGAAGCCCTCATTTCCACCTTAATGGCCGTGCCCTCCTCCCCCTCTCCTGGAGCCGGGCAGGTGATGCTCGGTGGCGTTATCCCCGAGCAGGGCTGATCTCTCCCATTATTCCTGCTGATGAGCTCTCAAGTGGCGCGTTACCTGTTAGACACGGGATTTCCTGTTGACACCAGGAAACGGGAAAAAATCCCAAACCAACCCCAACCAACCCAGCTGGGGCTGCCAAACAAATAGGGGCAGAGATTTCCAAGGCAACTGTGGGCCTTTTTTTATTATTATTTAGTTTGTTGGATTTTTTTTTTTCTGAATGGAGAGGCTAGAGGTGCGCAGTGCTTTTGTGTGGAAGTTTGGAGGATTCTTTCCAGAGAAGTGTGTCTTTGGGAGGCGAGATGTGACTACACCAGAAGAAGGTAGGGTTAACAACATCAAACTGTTTTTCTCCCTGAACTTTAAAGGAGGAAAGGATTGTCCCTCCTGAGCTGAAATGCTGGTTTGTTTAGGCTTTAAATTGTGGGTTAAACGCAGTATGAAAAATGAGTCAGATGTGTAGCTATTATCTTTGGGGCGGAGGAGGATGAAATGCCAGCAGATACAGAGCTTCTTAATAGAAACAGAGCATCATTATAAGGTTGCCAGGTTGCCTTTTTTTTTTTTTTTTAACATGGTGGCATTACTCATTTTAGGTTGCAAAATGACCAGGCTCTGATTTGTGAGCCTCTGAGTGCAGTCCAGCTTTTATGACTTTCTACCTACTCCATGGTTTATAAAGTTGAGCAACCTTTAGGGAAGAAGGTGATAGACACAATATCTATTTATGCAAGGACACATTTCCCTTTTCTTTATGTTCTGTTTATTCAAGGTTTTGTTTCCAAGGTCTTATTACTATAAAACTTAAAGCGAGACAAGGTCTGCCCTCATGTCAGATAACAACACCAAAACAATTCTGATGGCTCAGTAGCTTATTATTTCATACTTCCAGGTCTTAAATAAATTACAGTTATTTTCACATTCCTCCTGAATATCCTTCAGGCATGATAATAAGTGCATTTTTCTGAAAAGACTGTTAATATTTCTTTTCTTCTCACTGACTTAAAATATTTTGTTGAATTGTCATGTACAATAATAATTAGAGGGGGTCTTGCTAAATTTCTTTCAGTGTGATGCTTAAATTGTTTAGCTTCTTGACATATTTTACTAATCATTGCAGAACTGTTGGCAAATAGATTGTAAATTACAGTGAAATATTGAGGTGCACCAGTAGTTCAAGCATCTTTTCTCCAGCATTCCTTTGCTGCAGCCTTGCAGATTCCTCTTTTTCTTTCTTGGGTTTGGTGGTGTGGGTTTTTTTTTTGTTTTGTTTTGTTTTCTTTTTGTTTTTTTGGTTTTTTGTTTTTGTTCAATCATCAAAGGCAATTATTGGCTTGGGTTTTGAAGTGCAGATTATCAAGGTATTATTTCCTTAGAAGTGCAATACTGTAGATTGTGGAAAGCAAGAGGACCTGAGTAATTTTCTAGAGAGGAGAAGACACTAGTCTGAATGATCCAATGAATGACACACATTTAGAGTTGGCTTTTTTCTTCCTGAAGCATCAGTATAATCTTTCCCTCCTTTTTAATTTTTTTTTTCTCCATGGGTTAAATAAGGTAGTCAACACCATTAGAATTTTACTAGAGTGGAAGAAAACCATGTTTTTCTGGTTTTTTTTTGTTTTTTTTTTTTTTTTTTTTTAATGTAGTTGCAGGCTGAGTATAAAATTACAGTCTGGGAATAAACAAATATGGGTGATTTAAGGTCTGGCTGAGTGATGTGCAGGATGAGATCCTGGTTCCACTGAAATTAAGGAGGTTGTATCAAAGTGCCAGAGGAGAAACAATTGATATTGAAAACAAGAAACTGTCCCAGAATGATTTCATTATTTCCAGTGCTTCCAGTAAAATGCAGAACTCATTTAAATGACTTTTTCTTGTATTTATTCCACCTGAACTTAAATATTAGGGGCCACAAGCCAGGCTGCTCAGGAGCATGCCACGGGTATGAAGTCTCCAGGCCCTCCTTGCTGGTGCAGAACCCCATGTTCCCCAGGTTGTGTTCCTGGGATTTTGAGTTCTGAGGATTTTCCTCTGAAACCTGAGGTGAGAGGGACTGGGAGCATGATAGTGATTTGTTTTGTTGGGAATATATCAGGTACTGTGCCACTGGTTTCCAGTCAGTGCTTCCCACTTGCAGGAATTGCTGCTGCAGCTGAAGTTTTACAGAGATTGGGATTTATCCTGGACTTTTAATGATCTTGTCTCTGGTGTGTTCATTCATGAAGGATCTTCCCATTCCCTTCAGGTAACCAAGGTGGTACTTTTGTATTCAAAAGCAGGTTATGTGGTAGTTTTTAACTCCTGCTCCGTGGTCCACCATTCAAAAGGGTGACTCTAAATCCAGGCTTACACAGCACGTAATGACAACTGACGATGAGTCTCATGTGAAATTCTTAAGAGATTTCAGAAAAGTTTTATTTGAATTCTTTTTTTTTTAAATACTAAAATCTTCAAGGTTCAATATTTGGGTAATTCTACCTCTCTCCCACCTGTCTATTTAATAGGAATAAGATATGCAGCACCTCTCTCTGCCATTGTGTTAGCAGTGGATTTGACTTCCTCCTGCTTGAGGGTGAGGGACAAGTTGACTCATTTGACAAGAACATACAAACCACCCAGCCACAACCACTCAGCCACCATACCAGTCTTTCTTGACCAGAACAACAACAAACAATTGCTTTATTGCTCTAGATTTACTTGGTGTGGGGAAGAGATGATTTTTTTTTTCTTTATTTCTACTTTTTATACAAACTTCATCCTACGTGAATAACCTTTGGACAATCTTATTTTTACCTATCAAGTCAAGTAGCTGGGGGTTCCCTTCCGTGGTATCTCCCTCATAATGGGGGGACCCTCTCAGAGTCTTCAACCCAGCATGGCTGGAGGAGAATTATTCTATTAGCAATCATTTAAGTTAAAAATTATGAACTTAAGCTCTTCCAAAGAGACAGTATGAGAGTTAGGTCCCTAAAAAATAGCCATGATCAGCTCTGCTTGGGTGTGACAGCATTGTACAAACTGTGTTTCAGGGCCTTCACAGCAAAAGAAAAAGTTCTCAGCAGGCTGATAGACATTATGGTGGATAAATTACAATTTACTTTCTTCCAGAAACTGCTGAGCCGATATTTCAGCAGAAATTATTCTTTGCTGGAAAAGTTGTACTATGGTATAACTAGAGAGAGGCACCAACATTTTTCTAAGGACTCTTCAAGAATGTAAGATTCTATTCCCTATAAAGTCACACACAAAAAATGCATAGACCTCAGAAAAAAAACATATTTTCCTTTAGTTAAGAATCTTTTCATCCTACATAAAAGCTAAAAACAATAATGAAAATAATAAAAGTATCTTTTGGACAAAAGATAATAGACAGCGATGCACAGTTCCAGCACCTCTTTTATCTCCTCTGTCCCTCATCATCAGTCACCACAGTGAGGAAAGAGAACTATCAGGCTTGGAACTGTTCTAGTCCAGTAAAAGCTTTGATTTTCTCTCCTCTGCCACAATTCTTAGGCGTGCTGCATAGGAGTTATCACTGCTGTTTGCAAACAGCCAGGAAAAGGAAAGGGGATAAAATATTCGCCTCCAAAGTCAACACAGAATGAAGCTATGCATCTATATTTCTCTTTCAAGGACATCATCAAAACTCATGGAGGCAAAGCCATCCACAGCAAACCATGAGGCTGTATAGATTTTAAGGTAATAAAGCTAACATTAACTGTCAGTCTCCAAACTGCAACCATGGTAGCCCTTTTAACTAAAGAGAAAGTTATTTTTTTTCTTCTCTGAAGAGGCTTTTTCTTCAAAGACCCTATTGATGGGAAGGTAGAAGGAAACCTGACATCATTTTGGATTCTTCCCAGCCTACCTTCAGGCATGTCTTTCTACTGCTTCTTTCATGGAGGCAGTCAAGTCTTAGTGTGACAATTTTAAAAATACGAAGCCTCTGGGCTATTATGAATTTCTGTCCCCAGAGTGAAACACAGCACAAATCCTACAAGTGAGAAGACTCAGAGGAACTGTCTATTTTCTGTTGTTTTGAGGTGGTCAGCTTGACACTGAAGGTGATATTGTGTGTGGGGGGGTGAAAGTCACGTCACTTTTTACAAGGGGCGGCTCCTAACTGCACTGGAATAGTTCATGCAGAGAAATGAGGAAAGAGGAGTAAGGAAGAGAAAGTGAGAAAAAAGAAAGAGTGAGGTGATGGAGGATATGCTGGCAGATGTCAATGGACAGCTTGGGTGATTCTGAGGATGACATGTGTTTTCCAGACAGAACAATGGCATCCAAACTGCTAATCAGAACACAGGGTTGGCTCCGTCCCTCCGCTGTAAATCTTGCATTCTTCTGTCTTCCCTGTAGCCAGCTTTTTCAGTTGGTCAGTGGAAAAAATGGACTGAATTCTGCAGTTATCTGCAGCCTTTTTGTTCAAGTCAGTGAAGTGGTTTAAAATTACCATGAGAGTAAGAGGCCGGTAATGTAATCACGATGCAGGTATGAAAACACCGGTGATTTCTCCGTATAAAACACAAATAAACGTGGTGAACTAGGGGCTCTGCAGCCAGATCCATTCTGTTTTCTGGTTCCCCAACACTGAGAACACAGGAACAAACACAGATTTTGCAAAGTGAAAGCGATTATTTTGTACCTGTTCATCAGAGGCACATTTAAATTGAACTAAATGGTCTTAAACATAAGAGAGTCTCTCAGTAGAGCTCACAACTGTTCTTCCTTTTTTTGTTCCTCACTTGTCTGTCCAGCCCTGAAAAAGATTAAGAGTGTTCTTGTATTTTTAAACTAATCAGTAGGATAACTCTGAGAATAGCTCAGTTCTCTATGTTTAAGAAAGAGAAAAACAGAGTTTGTACAGAAAAAAATGAAGTTGCACTGGTTATGGAGAGAATTTTCTTCTGCAGTTTGATTCCTCATAAGACAATGTGCTTGTAATTTCTTGCAACTTAGAAGGTATGTCCCTAAATACTTAAAAATCATTGAAATCAGATCAGGGACACAGCTAAGCAGCAACAACATCTCCTTGAACATCCTGAGCAGTAGACTCATGCCAATTCCATACTGATTTCAAGCACAAGCTGAAGGTATATTGTCTTCCTCCAGGCTATCCTTTTGCTTCTCCTGTGAACAAGCTCTGTAATCTACCAGGAGAGAAGGCTATCTGGAAGGATAAATAAATAATCAATTATTTATGTTTCTAAAAGCATTCAGCTGTGCTCTTACTGCTGTGTAACCATTTTAAAGTATGTATTCAGCAGAGAAATTCCAGTCTGGGAATCTAGCGTATGTGATTTAATCAGCACCCTCAAGATTCACAGGGAGATGAGTCTCCTCCTGGTTGTCAGCATCCAAAACCTGGCCTCTCCCTGCAGTGCAGAGGCAGCTACAAGGGTGGCAGAGGCTGGCTGACCACACAACTGCCAAAATTAATGTCTCTCAGTCAAGATATATAAACTTTGATGCATCCCATTGTCGTTAGCAGGAACAAAGCAACAAACACTTCCTGAGAAGAGAAGCCAAGAGGGAGCCAAGAGCCTCACCAATGTGTAGTGTATCTCATCTGACAGTGCAACTTTGGTAGCAGCCTCAGGACTCTGGCTAAAAATATAAATAGAAAAAAAATGAAGCCGTTTGCCTGCACAGGAGTGTTCCTTTTATTGGAGTTTGAAGTAGTATCACAGGCTCTTCTTGGAGCCTGCAGTGGGCTGGTTATTGGGGTTCAAAACAGCATCACAGTCTCCTGCTGAAGTCTGTGGTGGGTTTAACTATTTTCACTAAAGGCATATTCCAAAGGATGCACATGTAAAGGCAACCTGAGAGGTGAGACACTGACCTAAGCATCAGCTTTTAGGTTTCGGGATTAAGCAAACCTTAATCTGCATTTCAAATTCCTCTATTTTTTGCAGCCTTCTAATATCACATCTTCAGGACAGCTGAGGTCCTGTCTGTTGGCAAAATGTTGCCTCTCAAATCCTAAGCCTTCTTATTTGTGGAGTTTACGTGTTGAAGGTACATTCTATTAGAGTCACCATTCCCATAGCAATTACAGTTGCCTGAGAAATTTCTAAAAATGTACTTTTATTATCAATGTACCTTCCCTGAGAACAGTGTTTATTCTAGGGGGAAAGGAGTGGGTGTACCCTAAGCTTCCTGTTGCCACCACTTGTATCATCCTTGTTTCTCTCAAGATGAGAGACACTCATTAGTAATAGAACAGAGGAGATGGCAACCACACGCTCACAGAAAGCAGGTAAGGCCTTCTCTGGCTAGAATCTGGAGATGACAAAAGCAAAGAAATGCAGGGGCAATGCTATTACTTCATTCTTAGACTGTATCATTTATAGTTAATGTGCTCCACAGGGTTGTGAGCATTACAGGATTCTGTTATCTAAGAAAGCATAGAAAAGTACTCTGCTGTCCACATGCAGAATTCAGCCATGTGTAAGTCTTTTTGCCCTCAATCATTTGCACACACCAAGCCAGGATACACGCTCATGGCTTGGGATGTCCAGGAACCAGTTGGAAGAAAGCAGCTTCCTTTCTCCTGGTTCCAGGCCTGCTGCTCCTGAGACTTATCCTGTGGTTTCTCCTCTGGTCATCCCACTGGCCTCTCCTCAGCAGGGCTGTCTGTAGATAGGTCATAAGGAGTGTGCAGTTCTTCATCACCCAAAGGTGAGAAAGGCATATTTTTGTCTTTCCGTGGATACTTTCGTTTTCAGCTTGCTCTGCGAATTGTCGCCACTTTTTAGCAGCCACCTACTTTTATGTTACATAAAGAGCAGGGAGTGATGTGCCTGGCCCTCCAGCGCACCTGAGGCGACTGAGCACTCCCCAAAAGGTTAAGATGCCATGGCTGAGGCTGTGCACAATGGGCCAGAGCAGGAGGAAGCCAGCAGCTCCCATCCGGTGGCACGACCCACGCCGCCACCGCCTTTCCCATCCCTTCTTCTGCAGGGAGCCGTTTGCATAAATTCCTTGCAGATCAGGGAGAAAATTGATCCCCTACTTTTCAGCTCCCTTCTTTTACTGGTTGTCACAACCTTAACAGTACTTGACATCAATGGGAGTTACATTGTGGACTGGGGGCAGTGTTTGGCCCTTAAGCGTAGTTTTTGCATGTTAATACATTAGCAACTGATGTCTTATTTGTTCAGTAACTGACAGAATAATGTACAGAGAGCACGTAAGTATGAAAAGGGGCTAGTTAGGTAATGTTGAGCAGAACATCTTCAAGACAACAGTGCAACCACTGTATTTCAAATGTCAGGCTAATTATTATCAACATTTAAATGTTAGCGTGGGCCATTTTTAATGGTGGAATTTTTCTCAGCAGGTACCATTTAGGGGAGAAAATGTCACATGTAGTTCTGCCATCACATTGTTCAAAAAAAAAAAAAAAGAAGGAACATAAAACAAGGAAAGTCTTCATAGAGACAGCAAAAAGAACATCTTGTTTGCTTGAATGTAAAATTAATCTGTCTGATGATAGTATTTGGGGTATCATTTGTTTTAAGGAGGCACAGAGAAGGTTTGCTAGAATCTAACAATTTCAACTGAAAGTTGCACTCACTAGAGATAAAGCACATAGTTTTTTTGGATATTCATACTTGTGCAGGTCCCAGTTGTTCTGGAGGCAGTTGAAGTCTGAGCTGTGCACTCTCTGTAAGCCCTGAACCGAAAATGAAACTTGAATATGATTCAGCACAAAATGGAATGCAGTGCCAATGATTCAGATGCTTCTCCCCTGGTCTGATCCATCCCATGTAAACACAGCACTAAATGGCAAACACCACTGCAGTCCAGAGCAGAACCTGGGAATAATCATGAGCAGGTTTTGCTAGTCCGACTCTTACACAGAATTACGTGAATTAATCACAGAATTAATCTCGGTGTTGAGCTCAACATTTATTTATGCTCTTTAGCTGGCTTTTTGCTGCACCTTAGAGTCAGATGTGAAATGAGTGCCTGTTTTGTGCTGGCCATCATTGTGTTTCCCCTCCTGTTCATGGAGTTGCAGGGTGGATTTCTTTCAGTTCTTCTCTGTGGACTTGAAGTAACTTGTTCCTGTGCTGTCTCTGTAGCTCCATCTCACACATAAGGTTTGGGTGAAGTTTGAAATCTCTTGTTTGACCCAGTGGAAAAAACAGAGTGGAGTTTGGATGTGTTGTGTAGGAGGGCTTTCATTTTTCGACACTGAGTACAACTTTATGCATCATGAGTGAGAAAATAGTAATCGACTCGAAATGCATTAAGCATGCTTTGCCCAGTGACCCACATTTAAAGAAACTATTATCAGTTATTATAATAAAAAAAAAACTTTTTGTTTTCCTGTAAAGGCAGAGCTAGGGTGCTGAGGTGTGCTTGTGCTGACAGCAGTGGCAACACTTAACTTCTGAAAATGGGAAAGCAAAGGTGATATTTGTGGTGATATTATATTGACTTTCACATGGTGAGGCCGGGGTTTTTTTAATGCTCCTATGTCTGATTTGACACACAGAAACAACAAACGCCCATAGTTATTCACCAAACTTCACAAAAGTCTGAAACAGCAAAGAAAAATCCCCTGGCATGAGCAGCTCTGAAATAGATGTAATTAGTGTGCAGAAAGATCCTCACAGCCTTGTCTCT